>NC_140171.1:31906749-31970027 GCF_963971535.1 Notolepis coatsorum
GCTCATTTGAAGACGACAAGTTGATGTACACAATGCAAAAAACCGTTGTTTTCTGCATGTCTTCGTTCGTCACAGTTACAAGTTAAGAAAACGTCAACAAAGAGATAAAAGTGGAGGTAAATTATTAGGAAACAGAATTTACAGGCACTTTTAGGGGCAAGGTGTTCGGCGGGTGATAATTGATACTGAAACGTGTTAGAAAGCGAATTTAGTCTGGGATGATGGATGGAGGTTTAACGACTTTATTGTTTGACAGATTGTATATTGGTTATGATTGATATAATTTTTTATTGTTTTATTACTTTTATTCATTGACTCATTTTTTTCTGAAGGATTGAATTACTTTGTTTGGTCATTGGATTGATAGAATGTTTTATTGTTTTGTTGATAGTTTGATTCATAGATTGATTTGTTTGATTGATTGATTACTTTGTTGGTCATTTGATTGATAGAATGTTTGATTGTTTTGTTGATAGTTTGATTCATAGATTGATTTGTTTGATTGATTGATTACTTTGTTGGTCATTTGATTGATAGAATGTTTGATTGTTTTGTTGATAGTTTGCTTGATAGAATGTTTGATTGTTTTGTTGATAGTTTGATTCATAGATTGATTTGTTTGATTGATTGATTACTTTGTTGGTAATTTGCTTGATAGAATGTTTGATTGTTTTGTTGATAGTTTGATTCATAGATTGATTGGTTTGATTGATTGATTACTTTGTTGGTCATTTGATTGATAGAATGTTTGATTGTTTTGTTGATAGTTTGATTCATAGATTGATTTGTTTGATTGATTGATTACTTTGTTGGTCATTTGATTGATAGAATGTTTGATTGTTTTGTTGATAGTTTGCTTGATAGAATGTTTGATTGTTTTGTTGATAGTTTGATTCATAGATTGATTGGTTTGATTGATTGATTACTTTGTTGGTCATTTGATTGATAGAATGTTTGATTGTTTTGTTGATAGTTTGATTCATAGATTGATTGGTTTGATTGATTGATTACTTTGTTGGTCATTTGATTGATAGAATGTTTGATTGTTTTGTTGATAGTTTGATTCATAGATTGATTTGTTTGATTGATTGATTACTTTGTTGGTCATTTGATTGATAGAATGTTTGATTGTTTTGTTGGTAATTTGCTTGATAGAATGTTTTATTGTTTTGTTGATAGTTTGATTCATAGATTGATTGGTTTGATTGATTGATTACTTTGTTGGTCATTTGATTGATAGAATGTTTGATTGTTTTGTTGATAGTTTGATTCATAGATTGATTTGTTTGATTGATTACTTTGTTGGTCATTTGCTTGATAGAATGTTTGATTGTTTTGTTGATAGTTTGATTCATAGATTGATTTGTTTGATTGATTGATTACTTTGTTGGTCATTTGATTGATATGCCTGGCGCTAATGAACAAGTAAGTTTTATAACTACTGGTGTAGGTCCAGACAACATTATTATAAAATACAGAATACTTTACAATGCAAAAAACTTGAAACTTTGATGCCATGAACATTTTTATTGTAAAATATGTTCAATAAACTGGGTGACAAGTCATCAGTACCAACCATTGTTGCTGTGCATTATATGCTGGTAACATTCACAGTATAGGATTATGGTAATTTACCAAGACAATACCTTATAAAAAGTGAACACTGGAGGATAATCAACCATTGTTTCAGTGCATTTAGGAGTTTGTTGGTAACATTCACAGTATAGGATTATGGTAATTTACCAATACAATACCTTATAAAAAGTGAACACTGGAGGATAATCAACCATTGTTTCAGTGCATTTAGGAGTTTGTTGGTAACATTCACAGTATAGGATTATGGTAATTTACCAAGACAATACCTTATAAAAAGTGAACACTGTGATGATAACCAACCATTGTTTCAGTGCATTTAGGAGTTTGTTGGTAACATTCACAGTATAGGATTATGGTAATTTACCAAGACAATACCTTATAAAAAGTGAACACTGGAGGATAATCAACCATTGTTTCAGTGCATTTAGGAGTTTGTTGGTAACATTCACAGTATAGGATTATGGTAATTTACCAAGACAATACCTTATAAAAAGTGAACACTGGAGGATAATCAACCATTGTTTCAGTGCATTTAGGAGTTTGTTGGTAACATTCACAGTATAGGATTATGGTAATTTACCAATACAATACCTTATAAAAAGTGAACACTGGAGGATAATCAACCATTGTTTCAGTGCATTTAGGAGTTTGTTGGTAACATTCACAGTATAGGATTATGGTAATTTACCAAGACAATACCTTATAAAAAGTGAACACTGGCTGATGATAACCAACCATTGTGTCAGTGCATTTAGGAGTTTGTTGGTAACATTCACAGTATAGGATTATGGTAATTTACAAAGACAATACCTTATAAAAAGTGAACACTGGAGGATAACCAACCATTGTTTCAGTGCATTTAGGAGTTTGTTGGTAACATTCACAGTATAGGATTATGGTAATTTACCAAGACAATACCTTATAAAAAGTGAACACTGGAGGATAATCAACCATTGTTTCAGTGCATTTAGGAGTTTGTTGGTAACATTCACAGTATAGGATTATGGTAATTTACCAAGACAATACCTTATAAAAAGTGAACACTGGAGGATAATCAACCATTGTTTCAGTGCATTTAGGAGTTTGTTGGTAACATTCACAGTATAGGATTATGGTAATTTACCAAGACAATACCTTATAAAAAGTGAACACTGTGATGATAACCAACCATTGTTTCAGTGCATTTAGGAGTTTGTTGGTAACATTCACAGTATAGGATTATGGTAATTTACCAAGACAATACCTTATAAAAAGTGAACACTGTGATGATAACCAACCATTGTTTCAGTGCATTTAGGAGTTTGTTGGTAACATTCACAGTATAGGATTATGGTAATTTACCAAGACAATACCTTATAAAAAGTGAACACTGTGATGATAACCAACCATTGTTTCAGTGCATTTAGGAGTTTGTTGGTAACATTCACAGTATAGGATTATGGTAATTTACCAAGACAATACCTTATAAAAAGTGAACACTGGCTGATGATAACCAACCATTGTGTCAGTGCATTTAGGAGTTTGTTGGTAACATTCACAGTATAGGATTATGGTAATTTACAAAGACAATACCTTATAAAAAGTGAACACTGGAGGATAACCAACCATTGTTTCAGTGCATTTAGAAGTTTGCTGGTAACATTCACGTCACATGAACTACAGGGCATATCTTACTTGGTCTCTCGCATCGATGACTGCATTGTCCATTGATAAATGGATGAAGCGCCAGATGATCTGTGGACCAAAAAATATCCAATACATGCTTCCAAAGTATATAAATAATAGGCCAATGGACTGCATTAGAAAAGTGTGGTATGTTACCTACAGTATATACTTTTTTAAACTGGGTGACTGTCAGCAACCATTGGTTCTGTGCAAACGGTAAAAATGAGGGGGGAAAAAGATAAATAAAAAAAAACTATATACACACACAATGCAAATTATGAATGGAGTCGATACAGCTAGATCGCTAACATAACGTCTCATCTGCAAGTGGTCCAAACATGCCTATGCAATATCGACAACCGTGGCCCAAATACATGTGTTCAACGCATTTGTCTTGTACAGAAAACAGTGCAACTACCCATACACTATACTATACTATACTATACTACAATATACTATACTATACTATACTACACTATACTATACTACACTCAGCTAGCTATACTATGTACCGGTACACATGGTTCTGTCTGTATCACACAATGATGGATTATTTAGAAGTAATCTGTACTTCTGTGTGCCGGATTATTTAGAAGTAGTCTGTACTTCTGTATGACAACTAATAAAGAAACTATTTAGAGAAATCCCTCTTTGTGTGGTACAGAGCGAAGCATTTGTCACGATGCAGGGGGACTTTGCACGATGTGCAAAAATATCTGGTCTCACTCCTGATGCCACGCCTACTGCAGACACGACATTTCCTACACGGTAGCTTTCTCTTCGGGGTGGCTTTGTATGCAACCATTACATGCTTCACAAAGCCACCCACTAATCTGCTCTGCGGGTCCCCCAGTGGGGCCCTAGGGTCGACACGCCCCACCTGCTCAGCCCCTGCCTCCTCCTCATCCCCACCCCCTGCCTCCTCCCCTGCCTCCTCCCCTGCCTCCTCCCCTGCCTCCGCCTCCGCCTCCATCTCCGCTGTCACCCCAGGAATCTTCTTCTCCTTACCGTCTGTGTAGGTCCGCGCCACAGCCCTGGTGAACCGGAAGAGGTTGGAGTAATGCCCTTGTGGGTGCTTTTTTTTGTACAAGACAAACGCGTTGAAGATACATATTTGGATCAGATACATCACAAACTTTTTGGTCCACTTTCCAGTCTTACGTGTAACCGGATAGTACGATATATTTTGATCCAGCTGATCGACGCCGTTCATGAATTTATTGTACTCCAGGATTGATGTTGGCTTGAGCATCTCCACCCTCAGCGCTTTGCCCTTCTTCTGCTTCTTCCACACCATCGCCTTTTCCATAGTGTCCTCGTGGAAGCTGCTGATGGTCTTCACGATTCTCTTATCGCGCCATGCCACGATCAGGACCTCCTTGTTGTTGACCGCAATGCGCTCCCCCACACCGATGTCACGTTTGGTAATGTTCTTGATGATGGCTGGCTCGCCCCGGTGCTTCCTGAGGGTACCACAGACGTCGGTCCTCAACTGTCGGAGCCTGGCTGACATACGTACCGAGTTGTAGAAGTTGTCCATGTAGAGCGTATAGCCGGCCCCAGACAGACGTCCAAGCAGACCGACGACCGTGTCCCCCAGGAGCGAGCCTTCCCGACAATATGGCTTAAATGAAAAGCAATATCCTGTGCGTGATTCGCACAGGAAGTAGGACTTGATGCCATAGCGGGTGGGCTTGTTGGGGTTGTAGACCCGGAAGGTCAGGCGGCCTCGCCATGCCATCACCCCCTCGTCAATGGCGAGCTCGCGTTCAGGCTGGTACAGCTCCTTGCACCTCGTGTTTACATGGTCGACTACAGGGCGTACTTTGCACAATTTGTCTCTAACCTCCAGGGAAGTATTGTCCGCAAAGTGGAGGAATCGCCAGATCAATTGGAACCTGTTGCGTGGCATGGTATCAGAGTAGTACGGTGTGTACATCATGTCGTCAGTGGTCCACATCTGGTCCACGCGAGGCTTCCGCAGGACACTGCTAAGGAAATGGAGTCCGAGGAACTTCTTCAGCTCCTTCAATGTGAGGGGCTTCCAAAGCAGTGCCCTGCTACTGGTTAGCGTGGGGTCCAGCCGGGCAATGGACTGCTCAGCGTAGAGGTTGGACTGGGCAACAATAGAGTTCAGAAAAGCATCTGTCAGGAACAGATCCATCCATTTCGCAGGCCGGTAAGATCTGAGTGCCTTGGCGTCCTGGAGCAACCCCGGTTGGGCTGTGAAGGGGATCCTTTGAGGCACCCAGCCCTCACGAGACCAGGCATTCTCCTCTTCCTGACGGATCGCAGCCCTGCTCTTCGCTCCTCCACGACCTGTCAATTATACAAATATACTATAACACCCCTACTGTAGACATTCATATGCCACGTAGTTACAAACTGTGTGAGTGAATGAGTGAGTGTGTGTGGGGTTCAGATGTCAGAGCTGGACGTGGTGTGGGGGTCAGAGGTCAGAGCTGGAAGTGGTGTGCAGAGTGAGGCCAACTTACCGCTCTTAGATGTGCGTTTCCGCCCTGCAACAGGTTCCGGCATGTCCAGACTAGCATCCAGTTCTAGAATCACATGATGTAATACATTACACTAGGGCAACGCATTGTCATTGTATTTACCACCATCACCACCAGACCAGGCCCTGCAGCAGCCAGTCACCACCAGGCCCAGGCCCTGCAGCAGCCAGTCACCACCAGGCCCAGGCCCTGCAGCAGCCAGTCACCACCAGGCCCAGGCTCTAGCAGCAGCCAGTCACCACCAGGCCCAGGCTCTAGCAGCAGCCAGCTACCACCAGGCCCAGGCTCTAGCAGCAGCCAGTCACCACCATGTACAATTACCTGCAGGAGTAGAATGTGATCCTATGTCGTTGCCAGTCTCAGCGTCACTATCTGCAGGGTCTGCGCCAGAATCTGAATTGGATTAAATTCATTCAGTAAGTAAGTCTCACAAAACACAATAGTAATACATTTACACATACATAAATGTAGTTAGTACATACCCAAGCATGTTGGTGTATTGGCCCCGGATTCGGTTTCGGAGTGTTCTGCTGTGTGAACACAAAATAAATCAGCGGCCATCAAAGCATGTACATGTGTGTGTGTTGTAATCAATGGAATTTTACATATGCTACACAACCATGCATTTAAATATAGGCCTCGCCATGTGTCCATGCCATTGTGTATGTGTGTGCTGTAATCAATGGAATTTGCATATAGAGGCCTCACCATGTACTGCGAAGTTCAAAGGTGTTGGAGAGGATGCATGTCTTTTGATCTTGTGTGTGTGTGTGTGTACACACACTGCACACACACACACACACATACACACACACATCAAATGGCATGGGGTGAGGCATCTACACACACACACACACACACACATCCATGTAACTAAATGTAGTGGCCTGTACATGCCTACTATATCCTATATCATTCAACTATCGATTTGAACATGCACAAAACAATATTCACATTGCAACATACCAATTACCACGTCGACCACCACCACCACGTCGTATCATGCCCAGCATGCAACTATTATCACTTACATGATAGCTACACACTTCAAAGAGCCACTTCAAAGGGCGTGCACATGCACACACACACACACACACGCACACAAGACAACCTAACTGTAGCACATGGTAGCGTGGCCTGTACTGCATGCCTACTATATCCTATATCATTCAACTATCGATTTGAACATGCACAAAACAATATTCACATTGCAACATACCAATTACCACGTCGACCACCACCACCACGTCGTATCATGCCCAGCATGCAACTATTATCACTTACATGATAGCTACACACTTCAAAGAGCCACTTCAAAGGGCGTGCACATGCACACACACACACACACACGCACACAAGACAACCTAACTGTAGCACATGGTAGCGTGGCCTGTACTGCATGCCTACTATATCCTATATCATTCAACTATCGATTTGAACATGCACAAAACAATATTCACATTGCAACATACCAATTACCACGTCGACCACCACCACCACGTCGTATCATGCCCAGCATGCAACTATTATCACTTACATGATAGCTACACACTTCAAAGAGCCACTTCAAAGGGCGTGCACATGCACACACACACACACACACGCACACAAGACAACCTAACTGTAGCACATGGTAGCGTGGCCTGTACTGCATGCCTACTATATCCTATATCATTCAACTATTGATTTGAACATGCACAAAACAATATTCACATTGCAACATACCAATTACCACGTCGACCACCACCACCACGTCGTATCATGCCCAGCATGCAACTATTATCACTTACATGATAGCTACACACTTCAAAGAGCCACTTCAAAGGGCGTGCACATGCACACACACACACACACACACGCACACAAGACAACCTAACTGTAGCACATGGTCGCGTGGCCTGTACTCTACATCCCTACTATATCCTATATCATTCAACTATCGATTTGAACATGCACAAAACAATATTCACATTGCATTAGTAAACATGACGTACCGTTGCCCCGTCGACCACCACCGTGTCCGACTCCCACGTCTGAATCGTGCGATGAATCAGACTCATACCTCCGACCCAAGCCGAGATCATCGTCAGATGATTCCGGAGCTAGAATATAATAAATGCATATCAGCGTTAGGTTTGGCAAACTAACGTTACATAGTCACAGAATAAGCGGTAGGTAAATCATCAAATACACGTTTCACACACACACAATCACATGCATATCGCCGGCGTTGGTTTGTCGAACTAACGTTACATAGACAGTCACAGTATGTAAATCATCAAATACACGTTTCACACACACACACAATCACATGCATATCGCCGTTGGTTTGTCGAACTAACGTTACATAGTCACAGTATGTAAATCATCAAATACACGTTTCACACACACACATATATATATATATATATATAAGACCGTGTAATTACCTGGTGGTTCCCAATCGGCGCTCCCATCAGATTCGTGGGCGGTCGAATCGCTGTCCCCTGACTCGCATGAAGAAGCTATGACCACAGCGGCAGCCTTCCTCTTCCTCGAACTGCGTCGGGTAGAGCCGCTCCCGGTCCCGGGGAGAGACGCGTTACTGGGCCCAGCAACGGTCTCACGGCTCTCTCCGATCGGAGCTACCAAAGACGTTGGTGCTGTTGGTGCTGCTGCTGCTTGAACAACCGCGGGTCCAAACGCCAGCTTCGTCTGAACAAAGCGACCCGCCGCCGGATTGTCCCCTCGCTTTCCTACACTACGTCTCTTCATACTGATCTAAATGAAACTACTAACTGATCAAACTACTATTACTACTACTGAAATATACTACCTAGACTACACACTAATCCCTCGAATAGTACTACTACTTAGCACGACTAAGTACTTTCTAAAGCACAGCTGAAACCTTACAATTAGTCTGATACTACCACTATACTGTATAACACTATAAATATAGACTATAGGCTGATCTCAATTCAAATCTCTCTCTCAATCTCTCTCTCTCTCTCTCTATCGCTCTATCTATCTCTCTCTCTCTCTCTCCTCCAAAACCTCGTAGATTCTGGGATCGCGCTAACGTTTTATACCTGTGGTTACATTGGCCAGGTATGCTGGCCAATCAAATGCCAGATTCATTGTGGGGTACAATATTCCCCCTATTGTGATAGTGTTAGAAAATAGGGGGACACTGCCACCTAGTGAAATTTGAGAGGAAATGCAGTTTCCGGTTAAAATTTTCTTCCAAAAGCTCGGCGGTGAAGTTCAGACGGGGAAAATCGAAAAAAGATGTAAACAGATCAAAGACGCTGTACAGCGTCCTCGGCACCTTGAGCATGGCCGGGAAAGACGCTGTAAAGCGTTTCCCGGCACCCAAAGTGTTAATAATCCATCGAGGGAGCCTGTGTTATCATTGGGAATGAGTCTGAGATCGCAAACGTCCAATACCGCCGCCTGCCGCCTTGCGGCCGGTATTGCACATCCTTGGAAACTCTCTGGCTTGGGCTGTACGTCAATCTAAAAAGTCCGGTCTGGGTTTTCCTAGTCAGGCATGGCGAGCGGTTATAACACATGGATTGAGGATAATCAAGCACTCCCGGTTGATGTTCTTTGGTGGATTATGTTGGCAACACGATCGACATCAATACTTGGAATGGCGATCAGATAATTGGAATATTCTTTTTGCAGTACATCCTAGTCAAGGTAAGGGCTATATGGTATCAATCTTGTGTTGATCGAAGAATCCCTTCCCCGCGATCCGAACGTATGTGTGTAATGTATTCCGTTGGTGACGATCGAAGCATAGAAAAACGACCGCCCCCACCCTTTCACGCATTCATGATGAAACATAATACCGATAATATAGCATTGATTTCAGATTGATTGTTGATATATGCGAGAAACGCCACGGTTTCTAGTGAAATGCACTAAACGCTGCATAGTGGCGTTTTCTGGGATTACACAGGATTACTCTAAAACTATACTCATATTCACCACGGTATAAAACGGGAATGTATGGATGAAATTATTTATTTTTCACAAATTGAACGATAGATACTCAATGGGCAATAGTTTTATATCCATTGCTATGATATAAAATATAGTTTGAGCCCTGCAAACACCGCCATGTATCCCTATTCTTTAAAGCGGTGGCGTTCTTACCACACAGTAAACAGCGACCTCTAGGCGCTGATTGAGTTAATGATAACAATAATAATAATAATAAATGATAAAGGAGAATGTCACTTAGAGAGATGCTACACTTGCGAACCTGTCCTCAGATCATGAACATTGAGAGAACACCCACTGTGAACAGTTTGAGTAGACGTCCTATGGACCTAGTGACACCTCCCTGAGTGCGAACACTTGGTCCTTAGTACTGTACAGTATACACCAGTGGCTACAATAACCCCCACCTGCGCAGTCCATCATCAACAGATTTGAAAAGATATTTAGAAAAATTAAAATAGTTTCAGGGGAGCCATCCCCCAATTCACCCTTCGCCATGTCCCGCCTGCCTAGAGTCCATCAAACGTTTCAGTCTCTGAAGAAACACAGTAGAATTTTTGGAAATGTAGATGGTTGATTACAAAGAGAAGCAGGCAAAACATGGCTACAATAATGTGAGGGCTACATACAGGAAGTCACACCGATCAGCAGCGTAATAACATTGGAAACTAAATAATGGGAAACCACTCGAGCTGGCGATCCCGACAGAAGACACAGAATTAAAGGAGACATTTTTTATCGATCCTGTAAGTCTTTGTTCATTGTAATCATCATTATAGAGCAAGAGCAGGTGTGAATACATGCAATAATGACTTGCTTCACTTTTCTAGTTCTACAGGCTTTTCACACTTTTGGACACTTTACAGAAGGAAAGGTCACTTTAAGAATAGTATAGTATAACTTGAGATTGTATAATATAGCATTGTGTAGCAGTGTACATAAAGTGGGCAGCGACTAGCAGCCTCCAGGCTCCACAACAGGGGGCAGCGACTGCTACCAGACATTGACCTGGGACTTATAGGAACCCAAGGAGGACAACCTACACTACCTTAGGCATACTGCACCTTATGTGGATACTGCGATACTGTGAATAATGTATATTTCAGTGGATACTGTGATACTGTGAATAATGTATACTCAGTAGATAGTAAATTATAACACTACCTTATGCATACTGCACCTTATGTGACACTGTGAATAATGTGAATATATTTTTTTTCAGCTAGTTAGATAGTAAATTATATTGACCAAATTGACCTAATTGTTTACACTGCCTGTGTTGTTTTTACTACCTGTACCACCCCCCCCCCCTTCCCCCATGCTGCTATGATGCCTGAATTTCCCCAAGGGGATCAATAAAGGAATATCTTATCTTAAAGACCCAGTGCCTCATCCGTAGCTAACAGTGTACTGCACTACCACAGGACCTAGCATGTCCTACCATGCTCTGTAAATAACTCATGTACAGATACCGATATGCCCTACTTTGTTTACTTGTTTATTGCACAATGTCGCTCTATTGGTTGGATTCTTATTATATATTATTACTATTGTATTATGCACATCGTTGCGGGCAAGACCCCCCACATTTCACTGTATACCTGTATGCCGTGTTAAATAAAACTCTTGTATCTTGTATCTCTTGTATCTTGTATCTTGTATCTTCTGTTAGCTGGCTAGCAGTATATTAAGATCAACGGTAGCTAATGTTAGTCTACCAACAATGTTACACACTCATTGCCAGAGCAAACTACTTTTAACCACATCCACCACCGGTAACTACTATGAGGACGAATGCTTGTTGAGGAAAAGCGTATGTCTGACATCCAAATACTGTATCCAAGCTATCATTGGACTGTCGCTGTTCAAGGGACGGGTTTAGCGAAGGGTGAATTATTTTCTGTTTTCTGAAATAGTATCTTAGGATTGGGACAAACTTCTGAAACTAATGTCAACAGAATGCGCTGCAGCCAAACTGCAGGGAAACACGCTGGTTTCTCCATGCGGTGCTCCCATTTTATCCTGATGCGAAGCAGTGCTGCTTGCATGGGTGTAAATATGAACTGTTGGATTTGTTGAGAAATACTGGGATATACTGTATATATATATATAACAATCACAAACACTGAATCAAACTAGTCAGTGACAAGCTTCTCTTCTGCTGGGAGATTCAAAGCAAGTTCAAACCTAAAAAAAAAGAAAAGAAGCGGAAGCCCATAGCGATGACCTGCCGACATAGCATTGTGATTGGTCACGCGGCTCCATTTTTCCTTCTTCTTCACGGCCCTTCTCGGCCAGCGTGGTGCGGCTTGGTTCAGCTCAGTTCGGCTTCGGCAGTCGGAATGTGAATCTGACTTTCAGTTAACTTCCATCTCCAGTTGGCTGAGCTCTAGATATAGACACTTCACATTAACCAACCCTGCTCCTCTTTATGCATCCGGTGGGAGTTTCAATTAGCGCCGTGACTGACCCTTGTTGCACACTGACGCCCACTCACACAAGCACCCACACACACACACACACGCACACATAATGACACGCGCGCAAGCAGACACACACGTACATACACACACACACACATAATGACACGCATGCGACCAGACGCATGTGCGCGCACACACACACACACACACGCTGTCCTCTACTCCTCTCCCTGTGACAGACCACTTCCCATTCTCTAGGGGGTCCCTGTGCTGCTGACAGTGCTGTGATCCATGAACGCTCAATTAACACAGTGGTCACACACACACACACACACACACAGAGACCCCCGCAGCCTGCCATTAACCGCCATTAGCATTGCGACGGCAGAGGAGAGGCCAGCGCGGAGGAGGGGAGAGGGGTGCGGCCCGTAGTGGTTTCAACTCCGATGAGGGGGACTTTTCGTCAAGTGAGAAAGAGCGCCCTGTCATCCCTGGGTGGGGTCGGGCAGCGAGGGTCTAAAATTGGTTTCAAGTGTGAGTAAGTGCCTGGCGGTGCACTCTCTCTCTTTCTCTCTCTCCCTCTATCTCTCTCTCTCCCTCCCTCTCACTCTCCCTCTCTCTTTCTCTCTCCCTCCCTCTCTCCCTCCCTCTCTCTCCCTGAGCTGGTGATGGATGGGGGGCGGTCCCTGGGGACCGGAGGTTGATTGTAACGCGGTGTTGTTAATTGACGACAAAGCGCGGAGGATGATCTATAGCGGGGAGAGAGAGAGAGAGTGCGCCCACCTACTCAGAGCTGGGAGAGGAGCATCAGATGAGAGACTTTTGGAGAGGGATATACCTGTCAGACGAGAGTTTTTTCCATTCAATGGTGGCTTTCATCAGAGTCTTTCCAAGTGCGTCATCTCGTGTCTCATGTCACGTCGACGGGTGTGAATTTTTCAATCACCTTCTCTGGGGAGATAACGCCGAATCTAAGAGTGTCGGAGGCACATTCTTCACTGTCGGACCACAAAACCTTCCAGCGTATTAGCTCCCTCGTTGGGTGAATGCTTCTTGTTGTCGGGCCCTTGCTTACTCATCCACATCCACCCATCAATGAGAGAAGGTCAGACGCTCATGGTGTTACCTATCGAGGCTAAGCGCTGTTAGATACAGTTGACTGAACCAGGCCTGGCAGTCAACCGCTTCTCTCGGCGTTGCCTCGCCTTATACCCAGAAGACAGCACTTTTGGTTGGGGTCAAAGTGGGCTTCTAGCTACTCATGGTAAGTGTTTCATTCATCAGGTCAACAAAGGAGATGGTACCGAGAGCAACAGTATTATTAGTAATGAGTATTGGCGACATGTATCCACACACTGTTGGATCTTCACAATACACTAGGGCTGAGCCCACACGTTCGGACCGTCGTTCGTTACGTTGGCATTCAAATCTTAATTAATGGGTTAGAACCTCAGGATTTGTAATTAATTAATCTAATTAATCGCATTTTAATCACATAACCATTTTAGGCCTGATATTTTATATTCTATAATCATATTTCAGAATATGTGTCCGGATGGCAGAATTCAGTACTGTATCTACAAAACCTTCTGTTTGATCATCTTCCCTTTATTCATTTGCTTAGATTTTTTGTATGTCTGGTAAATTTTAGCATGGTGTTATTCACAGTAAAAAAAACTTAATTGATATTCTCATTTGGTTCATTACAATTTACTCAAGCCTAGTAACAGACACAGTATTTCTGACACTGGGAATACATTCCCTGAGATCCATAGATGTCCCTAGAATCAGATACCAAGAACATGCAAATGGACCATTTAAAAAAAAAGTTTGTAAATGTTTATTCTACGTTCTTATGGAATGAATGAGATTTAATTTTTTTTTATTTATACATTTTTAGTACATTTTCATAACGCGATAATTTGCTGTGTAATTAATTAAACTAATTAACGCGATAAACTGACAGCCCTAAATTTAATTCTCGTTAATAAAAGAAATAATGTATTCTACACGAAAGATATATATCAGAATGTGATATATATCAGAATATCACAGTACTATGTTGTGTTTACAATCATTCGAAAGTCACTCGTGAACACAGACACAGACGGGGTCACCTTCATACATTATCAGGAAATTAATCAATCATGCAAAAAAGAGAGAGTTTAGTGACTCACACTCACCCGTCTTATTTCATAATACAACGTTTCCGAATGGACGTTTGGATTAAACCAAGTGTATGCAGTGATGCTGAACTTTCCCAGTGGAACACAAGTTACCGTACTTTTCGGACTATAAGCCGCGGCTTTTTTCCCCATTTTTTGACCCCGCGGCTTATATAACGGTGCGGCTTATATGTGGACAAAACCCGAAAATCTAAATATTGCTTTTTTTACTGCATTGAAATGTTATTTATCTGTTCCCTTATTTGCTAAACTTAATACAACTTGTAAATGAGTTAATGTTATTTGTCCGACAGTATTGTGTCCCAATGGGAGTCATTCTCTGTAGAGGTGGGAACTTAAAGCTCAATATAAGAACGGCCATGCACCACCACTCACAGAATCGAGAGAGCAATCAATCTGTCAATCCTTTCCGTGTCCGGGCCGGGTGAGGTTTCCCGTGTTGAGTCAAATTAAGCCGCAGGCTCCACTCCTTACATAATAATTAAACATTAAAACACATGCGGCTTATAGTCCAGTGCGGCTTATATATGTACACATCATTCAATTTAGCTGCTGCGGCTTATAGTTAGGTGCGGCTTATAGTGCGAAAAGTACGGTACTTAACGTTACACAGGTATGTTATGCACGTTAATTAAGCTATCTACGTTTACATGTAGCTTGCTAACGTTAAGATAGCAGGAGCCGTCGGCCAACAAAGATGTTGTTTTCACAAAATGGATTACTATCCAAACGTTATTGAAGCCTCCCGTGACCAGTAAGTAGGTACTACTACTCTTAATAACCGCAGCAATATGCGCATATGCGCTACGTTATATCCGTAAATGTGCGCTATGTGCCTAAAGTCAAGACTCAACAGTACTGAACCAGAAAAAGTATTTAGGAGCACATTTTTTGCATGATTAAAAACGATGGTTCGAATGTCCGTTCGAAAAACCCTGGCGAAGTTCGAATCTGAGTGAATGCCCCTGAATACCTTTAGAATAGTTTGTGATTTTTGAGTGTAATATCTCTGCCTGTGTATGAAGAGTTGACAGAAACTGCTTCTCTGAGTGATGTTAGATACAGTCGGCTGAACTGGGACTGGCAGACAACTGCTTCTCTGAGTGATGTTAGATACAGTCGACTGAACTGGGACTGGCAGACAACTGCTTCTCCACATCTTCTTCACTTATACATCCAAGGCAGGTCAACTCTTGTGTTCCCAGTTGATGGGTCAAGGTTGACTTCTAGCTACTTATATGGTTACTCTTTCCCTGCAGAGACATATACCATATTATGTGTGGGTGTAATCACAGACACTCACTCCCAGGTTGGTCAGTGTCCTCACCTGGTCTGAGTCCATCATGTCTGCCAGGTTGGTCAGTGTCCTCACCTGGTCTGAGTCCATCATGTCTGCCAGGTTGGTCAGTGTCCTCACCTGGTCTGAGTCCATCATGTCTGCCAGGTTGGTCAGTGTCCTCACCTTGTCTGAGTCCATCATGTCTGCCAGGTTGGTCAGTGTCCTCACCTGGTCTGAGTCCATCATGTCTGCCAGGTTGGTCAGTGTCTCACCTGGTCTGAGTCCATCATGTCTGCCAGGTTGGTCAGTGTCTCACCTGCTCTGAGTCCATCATGTCCGCCAGATCGCTCTCTGACATGTTGAGGATGGAGGCGGCGATGGTCTTGGCTTTGTTCATAGACTTCGCTGAGAGGCCGCCCTTTGCCACGGCGGCATTGTCCTTCCTCCACCTCCTCCTCTTCATCAGCTCCTGCTTGGCCTCTTGGACGTCTTGGAGCAGCTCGCCGGCCAGCCTCTGGGGGGGGTGAGAGGATAGGGGGCAGCGAGAGAGAAGGTGATGAAAGGAAGAAGAAAAACAAGAGGGATATCTCAGGCTGGCGCATGAATAAATTAAATTGATCAAGCTCGCGCCAGAGAGGCCTCTAGTACATTATGGAGGAATATTGAGTTTGGCACTCCTCGGCATCGCTCCCCTGTACAAATCTGGACCTACGTTTTAATTTTTTTTCTTCCCCTCTGCCCTGTCGATTGAATGCTGAGGGAATGCTGCTTTGACATCAAATGCACTCAAAAGTTTTGCAAAAAAGAATCTCCTTAGAATTAACAAGAGAATCACGCATCAGAGAGAGAGAGAGCGCGCTCGAAAGTGCAGCCATTCACTTATTTATTTGCTTTCTGAGTGTCTCGCAGTACAACAAGGCAGCATAACACCGTTAATAATTGAGCTACGAGGAGCGTTCTCAAACGGCGCCCGGGTGAGCGGCGAGCGAGAGGAGGCGCGGCGGGGACGGCACGGTGGTTGGGCGCTAAATGGGAGTTTGCTCTAAATACAGAGAGACAATTAAATGTTAAGGCTGCCACTGTGCACGAGCAAGTCAATAAAGCAAACTCCCCTTTGCTTCATTTTGAGCTTATTGATCGAGGCAATAATCTTCTGTATCATTCCCCTGTAAGCCCGCTGAAAAGCTGACCTTGGAATAGACAGTCAGCCGAGAGATAGCGGGGAGACCAGAGAACACCACACACACACACACACACACACACACACAACAAAAAACTAAAACAAAAAAAAACATCATAGAATGGAGTCTCACACATACACAAATAAACAACTGGTATTTTAATGCATGTACTACATACTGGTGTAGACACACACACACAATAAAAACATTAAGTGGGGATAAATACACCCACACTCACATGTGCAAGCGTACATTAATCGGTGTAATTGCACATGGACAGTGCTGTAGCAGCACACATCTTCATTGCTTTGGTTTATTTCACACAGGGAAAAAAACAGCTGGACAATGTAGGAGTGCTGAGAGCAGAGCGGTGCTATTTGGCTATTAGCAAAATCAAATATAAACACGCAGAATGTAGACGGAAATATAAACCCCCAGAATGTAGACAGAAATATAAACAAGCCGTGTCTGAAAACCAATGAGATCACGTTAAGCGAAACTCATTGAGGTGAAAACGAAAGTTGTGAATTATAACTCTAGTTATATGAATGCTGGCAAAGCATCTTGCTTCGACCTATTGGACTGCTCCATGCGCCAATGACGCGCCTGCTGAAGGAAAATATCCAAATATCCAAATATCACTCCGAAAACTCTATGCTGGTTCATGCTATGAACAACCAACACTTCAACTCGTAAATGCTGATAATTAGGTTTGAAATCCTCTATACCAAGATGGATGGTACTTTGTACAAGGATTATATTTGGACTATGTGGACTGAATGGCAACTGTGAAACTGTCTCTATTACACAAAGCCATGTAAAAAGACTGAGATTTTTCAATCTTTAAGACTTGATATGTCTAAAACTAGTAGGAGGCACGAAGGAGTGACTGGTTGTCTTGTTTTTTCTTTTTTTCCTTTATGTTGAGGGGGGGGGGGGGGGGGGGGGGGGGGTATATCTTTTTATTTATTTATTTTGTCGTTGTGCATATCTGATGGCCTGTTTTTGTCTGTTCTGTCTGCTTTGTTTGTATATGTGTTAAAACATTGAATACAAATAATATCAAGACTATACCCTGTCTTAACACATTCAGGGCCATTCGATTTCAGCATCTAGCTATAGCACGGCCAGGTTTTCATTACATAGTTTCACTGTGCGTCACATTGTTTGTAGAGCTAAATCTATATTTTATATTATAGCTATGGATACAATACCATGGTCATTTGACAGTAACTATCTTCTGTTCAAGATACAAAAAAGAATAATTCTTTTCATGAATACGTTCACGCGTTATTCCATGGTGAATATGAGTATAATTTCGGAATGATCCGGGCTAATTCTAGGGCGCAACGTGAATTCTACTAAATCCATTGGCATTTCGTCCCTGTACACGCTACTATTTTCAAATCAAATGCATATGAGGTATTATGTTTCATCATGAATGCATGAAAGGGGGGGGGTCGTTTCTAATTAATTGATTGCCAATAACGGCATTCGTTATTAGCACAACACACGCCGATCAGGGGGATGGGTATGAAAACCATGCACGCTCAAGCTGAAATTGACGTCAGATTGTCCTTACCTGTGGTTGTGGTATTCCAAAAATAATATTCCAATTATTTGATCGCTATCTGGTCCATCCTATGCCCATCTGGTCCACGACATAACCCACCACAACATATGGATCGGGGGTCCCGAAAACGTTCAATGCGATCGAGTGAAGCCCTAGGTTTCCCATTACTAGAAAAGTCCGTCCGGAGACATTTGAGTGTTACACCCGGTCTGGAACAGGGTTTACTGCACTCTCAATACTGCCTACTAGCAGGATCTGGCCGGTACTGCACCTTCGGAGTCCCAGTATGCCTTTTAACGGCAACATACAGGTCCCTGACGCCTGAATATTTTCCGCAACAAAGTTAGTGTTTCCGCGTCTCTGATTGGCCAGGTCATGTGACATGTACGCCCAATCGTGGGACCGCAAGTTTTTGGATGGTTAAGCTTAGGCGCTCTTTCGAAGTTGGTTAAGGTTAGAGTTTGTCGAATTCTGCCAACAACGAGTATACTCGTTATTGGATCATTATTTCTTTCATTCGCTATTTCCATTCATAAACATGCAGGCAGCTGTGTGTTATCACTGGGGATGGGTCTGAGATCGCAAAAGTCCAATACCGCCGCCTAACGGCTTGCGGCCGCTATTGCACTCCATTTGAAACAATGCGGCTTGGTGTCAAGGCCGAGCTGCGACGTGGGGGCGGGGTCTAAAGACTCGGGCAGGGCAAGCGGTTCTAACAGATGCATCGACGAGGGTCCCCGACCCCCGGATCATGTTCACGGCTGGATTACGTTGGAAACATGGTCGACATCAGTACTTGGAATGGCGATCAGATAATTGGAATATTCTTTTCGGGACAGATCCTGGTCAAGGTAAGGACTAAATGGTATCAATATTGCGTTGATCCAAAAATTCCTTCATGCGATCGGGAGCGTGTGTGTGTGGTGCGTGTGTGTGTGGTGTGTGTATTGTAACGTATCCCGTTGGTAGCGATAAAAGCACGGAGGGCCCCCCCCCTTTCATGCATGCATGATGAAACATAATACCGATAATCTAGCGTTGATTTCAGATTGATTGTTGATCCAAGCGAGGAATGGCAACGTGTTTAGTGAATTGCACTAAAACGCTGTTTAGCAGCGTTTCCTGGGATTACACAGAATTACCCTAAAACTATACTCATATTCACCACAGTATAAAACGGGAATGTATTGATGAAAAAATTATCAGTTTTTTGCAACTTGACCGGAAGAAACTCAATGACAATCGACTATATCATTAGATCCATAGCTATAATATTTAATATAGTTTCAGCACTACAAACACCGGCATGTACCCCCTTTTCATTACAGCGCTGGCACAAACGGCCATACACCCACAGCGACCTCTGGCGTCTAATGAGTTAACCGTTGGCGCCCAATAACATATACTGTAGTCAACTGCCTCCACGCTATAAAAACCTGGATGGCAAACAAATTACTTAAACTCAACAGCAAAAAGACAGAGCTCATGGTTGTGGCCCCCAAGGCACTGCTCGGGAAGGTTGGAGATCTCCTCCTCCACGTTGACGGCTGTTCCATCTCCCCGTCTCTCGAAGTCCGTAACCTGGGCGTCACCCGATTTTACGGGAGCTGAGCGATCATGGAGTAGACGTGTTTCACATGAGCTCCCTTCTACCGTGCAGAATATAAGTTTCTCCCCATTAGTCTTTATTTTATTTTTATTTGTTTTTTGTCTGCTTGCTAAGTCGTCGTGTTTCAAATACTGTCGTCGACTTTTTTCGACTTTCTGCGATGTCGGTGGTGGAAACCTGATCCATGAGCGCCCCAACCAGCAAACCACTACCGGGCCTGGCCGCACCATCGCCCGGTGTCGGTGAGATAAGCGAAGCTGTGCTCTTGGTCATGACCAAGCTACATGCAGAGTCTGAGACACGCTCCGCTGAAGCACAAAAGAAAGTGCTGGCGGATTTTTGTGTCAACCTTCATCGAGAGATATCAGAGGAAATAAGGCTGGCGGTCGTCCCACTGATAGACAAGATGGAGTCGCTGCACGCTGTCTCCTCGGCTAATGCTATCGAGCTAGCTGCGCTAACGACGGAGGTATCATTACAGGGCGAGAAGATGGTGGATCTCGAGTCCTCCCTACTGGCTAGGCAGGCTGAAGTTACCAAACTACAGTCGGTAATTGAGGAAATACAGTCCCGGGAGAGACGCTACAACATCAGGATTGTTGGAGTACCGGAGGGCAGCGGGGAAGGCCGTCTCTCTGAGACCATGCCGGAATTGATGCAAAAAATACTGGGAAATGACGTCCTCCCCTCGCCTACCGTCTGTGAGTCGGCCTACAGAGCGGGCAGGTCCACTCCTGGTGTGAACAAAGAGCCGAGGCCCATCATCGTCAAGCTGAACAGGCTTCTGCTGGGGGAACTCATCATGCGGTCGGCTCGTGCCAGAAGGGGTAATCTGAGGCTTGGCGATCACAAAGTGGCCATTTTCGAAGACTTTACACCGGAGGTTCAAGCACAGAGAGGCGAATACAAAGTGGTCTTGTCCAGGCTATGGAAACTAGGCCTGAGGCCCACGCTATTCGCTCCCGCGAAATTATCTGTGTTGGATAAGGTCGATGGTCGGCGTTCATTTTGGTCGTTGGATAAAGCGAAGGAATATCTCGAGGGGATACCCGAGAATGTAGCTTGATAACTATATCGGGTGAGTGACGTGGCGATGTGGGCCTGAATACATTGTTAGGGCCGGCTATTCACAAACACTTGCTGTCATGCCCAGACATGCTAACTGCCCACTGCCCATCCAACTAGCGGGGCTTCCCAATGACTTCTGTTACTTGCTAAAGCTGACCTCATGGTCGTACTTGTGTATCGCCTCTTTGGAAGCTAACGAGCTAGCTGAACAATGTACATAATAGACTAACGTGCTATCCGGATTCATCACTAGCTTACGCGCTAGCCTCGGGCTAGCTAGCGGGCTGCGTCTATCGTCTGCGCTGAGACATTCAAGACCCGTTAATATTTACGCACTTTGGTTGTTGTTGCTGTTTAAGTGTAATCGGCTCGCACAATTCAGCGGTGATCGGGTCCTTAACTAACTTCTTGTATGCTGTTATTTTTATATCCAGGCTGTTTTGAGCTTTGGGCTCCGGTAGGAGAAGATCGGTTGAATATATATATAAACAAGATATGATAACAGGTTGTGTCAGGTATTGCTTTTGACCATCCCCGGGTTAATGAATGTGTTTAATTCTATTCTTACATAGGTTATGTCATTCCAGCCGTGGTGCCTGATCAGAGGGGAACTTACAGGTGTGCACTTTGACCATAACCCCCTTTTCCCCTTCCTCTTATTATCGTTGTTTAAATGACATTTGTTTGCACAAATTACCTGGAAGCCGATCCTACCTTAGACTATATGCTGGTATGCTCTAATTGAATTTTGTTTTGAATTTTCCTTTATCCATTTGTACTATAACATTGCGACGTTGATGCGCAGACTCGGAAATAGATGGTTGCAGGGTTGATGTTGAGTTGTTATATAATAATGACTTTTTTTTTTCCATTATAGTTATCTCATGTTAGGGCCAAGGCTCACGGTGATTTTCGACCGATATCTTTATTGGAACAATATATGATAACAGGTTGTGTCAGGTATTGCCTATTACCATCCCCGGGTTAATGAATGTGTTTAATTCTATTCTTACATAGGTTATGTCATTTCAGCCGTTGTGCCTGATCAGAGGGGCTGTTACAGATGTGCACTTTGACCATAACCCCCTTTTCCCCTTCTTATTATTGTCGTTGTTTAAATGACATTTGTTTGCACAATTTACCTGGAACCCGATCCTACCTTAGACTATCTGCTGGTATGCTCTAATTTAATTTTGTTTTGAATTTTCCTTTATCCATTTGTGCTATAACATTGCGACGTTGATGCGCAGACTCAGAAATAGATGGTTGCAGGGTTGATGTTGAGTTGTTATATAATAATGACTTTTTTTTTTTTCATTATAGTTATCTCATGTTAGGGCCAAGGCTCACGGTGGTTTTCGACCGATATCTTTATTGAAACAATATATGATAACAGGTTGTGTCAGGTATTGCCTATTACCATCCCCGGATTAATGAATGTGTTTAATTCTATTCTTACATAGGTTATGTCATTTCAGCCGTTGTGCCTGATCAGAGGGACTGTTACAGGTGTGCACTTTGACCATAACCCCCTTTTTTCCCTTTCTTATTATTGTCGTTGTTTAAATGACATCTGTTTGCACAATTTTGCACAATTTACCTGTGACCCGATCCTGCCTTAGACTATCGGCTGGTATGCTTTAATTTTATTTTGTTTTGAATTTTCCTTTATCCATTTGTGCTATAACATTGCGACGTTGAAGCGCAGACTCGGAAATAGATGGTTGCAGGTGTGATGTTGAGTTATTATATAATAATGGCTATTTTTTCCATTATGGTTATCTCATGTTAGGGCCAAGGCTCAGGTGGTTTTCGACCGATATCTTTATTGAATTTTATTTTTATTATTATTTGTGTTTATTGGACTAGTGGGGGTTTAATCAGGGGTTTATCTAGAGGGGGGTCGGAGTGGGGAGCGTCTTATTGGATCCATGACTCTAGTGGGAAATGATAGGAAGATGACCATCCTTAGTGGATGGGGCATAGGGTGGGGATTGGAGAGTGGGTATAGGAGGGCTTATAATAGGACGGGTGGGTTAGGGTTTAGAGTAGAAGGAGGGGGGGTTGTAACTGGGGTGGTATTTTTATGTGTTTTGATGTGCTGTTGTCTTATATGTGTGTAATTGTTCCTCCTCTGAACTCCTGGGATTGACCGTCTGGGCCCGCCTGGATCAGCGCCTCTGTACTCAGCCTGGCTGCACTGGTATGTTCTCTACGCATTTAGACAAACTCGACCATGGCTAAACTGAATATCTTAATTTGGAACGCAGGAGGTCTTAACGCCCCACACAAGCGTGCCAGTGTCCTTTGGTTATTGAAGAGAAGAAATATTGACATTGCTCTCCTTAGTGAGACGCATTTATTGGTGGGTGATGTGTCAAGGCTAGCAAATCGACAATATCACGTTATCTCCTCATCCTCAGCCGATGATAAGACGAAAGGAGTCGTCATAGTTACAAGACGTAACCTTGATATCAAAGTCCTGGATGTGTGGTCGGACACGGAGGGAAGGATTACTATAGCAAAAGTTGAGTTCTCTCATAGGAAGATGGCAATAATAGCATTGTATGCCCCTAACACATTTGATTCAGCGTTCTATAATACAATCACGAAGAATATGTTGGAACTTACTGGATACGCTCTCATTGTGGGTGGCGATTTTAATGCGTGCTGGGATGCAGAGATGGATAGGTCCGGATCCTCTGAAACAAGCGACCAAAAACGGTCCTCTAAGGCCCTCAGGATGTGGGCCCAGGACACTGGGCTCGCAGACCTATGGCGCTTATCCAATCCCACCCTCAAGGATTACTCTCACCTGTCTGCCAGACACAAAACCTTCTCTCGAATAGACTATGCATTCGCATCCCCTAATTTGTTTGATAGTTTCGACGTCTCATTGGTTCCCCTGGCTCTCTCGGACCACAAGGGGATTTTCCTTGTAGCAACCTTTGGCAAGCTCTCCACGAGAGCTCCCAGGTGGCGTTTTAACTCAACCTTATTAAAGAACGATGATTTCTGCTCTGAGTTCAGGAGTAAACTAGCTGAATTCTTGCAGATCAATGTTGGCACGGTCGATGACCCCAGGGTCCTATGGAACGCATTGAAAGGATTTATCAGGGGTCATGTCACACTTTTCGCCTCCAACTTACGTAAATCCCTGTCAAAAAAACTAGAAGGACTGGAAACATTATATGCGGATCTATACGCATCTTTGCAAACTAACTATAGTGATCGACTAAACACACAACGTAAGATAGTCAAGAAGGAAATAAACTCCATACTTAAACAACAGTCTGAGTTCTTGATACATAGGACAAGGCAAAATTACTACTTTCACGGCTCCAGGCCTAGCCATCTATTGGCAATGAAAATACGCTCGAATGATCATTTCTCGGATATCCCCTCGATCAATAATACTCCACACAAAATTGCTCTCTATGCGGATGACCTGCTGATTTTCATGGACGACCCCTCCCGGTCGGCCACAAAATTATTGAGAATAATCGACGACTTTGGTAAAATGTCAGGCTTTAAGATTAACTGGAACAAATCAGCCTGCCTACCTCTTAATGAGCTGGCCAAGGCGGTACGACTACCAGCTGATATCCCCATAGTAGAACATTTTAAATACTTGGGCATAGAGATATTCCCCACGCTGAACCAAACTACTAAGTACAACTTCACGGGTACTTATGATAAAATACGCCAGGATCTAGACAGGTGGTCGCCCCTTCCTAACTCCTTATGGAAGCCCGGGCTTCCATAATCAAAATGAACGTCCTGCCTAGGATAAATTTTGTTAGCTCAATGCTCCCCCTGCCCCCTCCAATAGACCACTGGCGCAGGGTACAATCGATGGTATCTAAGTTTATCTCGAATAACAAACGCCCGAGAATCAAAAGGGCTACTACTCAACGTAGAAAACAAGATGGGGGCCTCGCAATCCCTGATTTTAAGCTTTATTTCTGGTCCTTTTCACTGAGACCTCTGATGTGCTGGATAGACCCTGTAGAGGCTGTATCGTGGCGCTCCTTAGAAGCGGCGGCGGTCTCACCGCTAAGATTGCAGGATGTAGTGTACTCCACTGTCTCTATTTCGAAATGCCGGCTGAGGTATGGACCGATCATAACTCACGTGATCCAAACGTGGCGTAATGTACAGAGGTCGTGTGGGGTTAAATGCCCATGGCACCTGGACTCTCCAATTTTAATAACCAGCAATTACTTGTTGGGCACAAGCCGGTTAATATTCCTCAATGGCAAAGGAGGGGAGTGCATACTCTGGAGGATATTTATGATAAGAACGGCCTCCGTGCGTTTCAGGACTTAAGAGAATTTTATGATCTTCCCGGCGAGTCCTTCTTTCTTTACCTTCAAGTTCAAGTTCTTTAATAGTTGTCATACAGAAGTACAGAATACTTTCATACAAAATGCTTCTTACTGTTACGCTCCAGAGACTGTGCTAGACAAGATAGTATCAAATAACATAATAACATAATATAGCATGAATTTAGAAGAAGAAAATGAGGTCACAGTGTTCGGTATAGACATATGTACAATGTTCTGAGTTACCATATAATATACAATACACAATACTATGCAGTGTACTAATGTACAGTACTATCTAGTGCAAAGCAGAAATGGGATGAGGTACAATTTTAGGTACAATTTACAGTAAGGTGTACGAGTTGTAGTGCAATCCTTCATCCATAAATATAAAGTGTGGGGAGTGGGTGCTACAGTGTGTTTGTTTAAAGTGGGTGTGTGCTATAAAGTGTGTGGAGTGGGTGCTACAGTGTGTTTGTTTAAAGTGGGTGTGTGCGTGTGGATGTGTGTGCTATGTGCGTTTGGTGGTTGTTGTTGTGTAGTGTTCATTCATTGTTCGTTTAGCAGCCTGATGGCCTGGGGATAGAAGCTACTTCTGAGTCTTTCTGTGCTCGCCTTGAGACTCCTGTATCGCTTGCCTGACCGCAGCAGTTCGAAGAGGCAGTTGTTCGGGTGACTGGAGTCTTTAATGATTCTCTTAGCCTTGCCCTTGCAACGCTTGTAGTAAATGTTCTGGAGGGTGGGGAGCCCCCCTCCAATTGTGCGTTCGGCTGAACGTGTCACTCTTTGTAGTCTGCTTTGGTCTTTTGCAGTGCTATTCCCAAACCAGGAGGTGATGTTGCCGGTCAAGATGCTCTCTATTGTACATGAGTAGAAGTTCTTAAGGATCTTCTGGCTGACTTGGAACTTCCTTAGGCGCCTGAGGAAGTAGAGGCGTTGTCGTGCCTTCTTCACCACACTGTTAATGTGGTTAAGGTCATGAAGGTTCATTGCTCTGTTTTCGGGTCGTGTTCTCAAAAAGTGGTCCTTGTGGTGAATTGGAGATGTACGTTTTATTAATATAAGGTCACACGGCCGGGAATCGGGGCTGAACACTGGGAAAGACCATTTATTAGATAGTACCCCTTGGATTTAGAAATTAGAAGGTTGAACTCTGTTTTCTTTTCTCTTTGTCTGTATAAATTGTTATTCTGTATTATTATTGTTTTTGTTATTTTCTTGTGGAGTTCTATGTATTGTGATTGTGTTTAATGTGTTTTGTTTCATGTGAATAATAATAAAAAAAACCTGGGCGTCACCCTTGACTCCACACTTTCATTTCACTCCCACATCAAATCTGTCACCAAGTCTGCCTTCTACCACCTGAGGAACATCTCCCGTCTCCGACCCTCACTCTCAGACTCTGTGGCTGAGACCTTAATCCACTCATTCGTCACCTCCCGGTTGGACTACTGTAATGGAGTCCTGTTCGGGGTACCCAGCAAAGCCCTGGACAGGCTCCAGTATGTCCAGAACTCAGCTGCCAGGGTTCTCACTCACACCAAGCCCTGGCAGCACATCACCCCCACCCTCATCCATCTCCACTGGCTTCCAGTCAGGTTCCGCATCACCTTCAAACTCCTGCTCCTCACCTACAAATCCCTCCATGCCCTCGCCCCCCGGTACCTGTCTGATCTCCTCCACCAGTACACTCCATCCCGGAACCTACGATCCTCTGATCTAGGTCTCCTCTCCATCCCTCGCACCAGGTTACGGACTTTTGGGGACAGAGCCTTCAGCGTGGCGTCCCCTGCCCTCTGGAACTCTCTCCCCCCCGAAATCCGCAACGCCCCAACCCTGGACACCTTCAAATCCGCTCTAAAAACACACCTCTTCACCAAGGCTTTCCCCATCAGTTAGTTTTAGATTAAATTAGGTCCATTATCCCCTACTTTCCCTCATCCCCTCTCCCCCCCCCCCCTATTTTCCTTGCCCTATTTTTTGTCCTGATTGTAAAGCGACCTTGGGTTCTATGAAAGGCGCTATATAAATTTGATCTATTATTATTATTATTATATACTGTACGTGAATGGCCCCGAAAGTGTTAACAGCGGGGAAGCCACAGTGTAAAGATTCCTGTCCAGATGAGGGATGCCTGCTGTTGTTGCTGCACGCACACACTTTGGCATCAGTATCAATTCCTGTATGAAGGAGAGATGTAACAGTATTAACTAGGGATGTCCGATATTATCGGCCGATATTGGCATTAAAATGTGATATCGGAAATGATCGGTATCGGTTAATCTTTTTTTTTTACATTTATCTAACCTTTATTTACCCAGGAAAGCAAGTAAGAACAAATTCAGATTTTATTTATTGTCAAAAGTATGCATAATGTTGTGTTAATTCCACAACAAGAGATATGTAATGTTAATTACCTGAAATTATTCCGTTTTTGGAGGGGGGGGGGGGGGGGGGGGGAATCCTGCATATATCGGTATCGGTTGATATCGGTATCGGAAATTAAGAGTTGGACAATATCGGTATAGGTAAAAAAGCCAATATCGAACATCCCTAGTGTTACAAAGGGTCAGATTAAACCGAATATATATATTTATTACTTGAGATATATTGTATAATATTTGTATATCGTCTGATATCCCTTGTATATTCTTTGTACATATACACGGAATATCCCTTTACCTAGGTACAGGCCAGACCATAATATTCGTTCTCCTATTGGACAGCGACCCCCCTAGGCGCCAACGGCCATACCCCCAATGTCTAGTTCAAAGCCACCGCTAAGACATGTCTCAACATGCCCAGGTTTGCGCAGTAATACGAGACAGAAATAAGGTTGGCACTAGATTATTCACCTTACGTATAAATACGGCGCAGGTGGATACAGATGCACTTAGTAACTAAAAGTTGAAGCCTTCACCACGATACAACGTGCTGTGAAGTGGGCCCGTTTTGCCCCGAAATAGAGCCTTGCGTGCGAATTGATAGCTAAAGTGTCAGAGTTTAACGCTGTATCGTCGAGTTCGACTTATTCTATTATAAAGTAATAGTCTATTATGTATAGTGTATCGTGCGGCTACCGTTCTACAGTGACCAGCATTACCACCGGTTCATCGTACCGAGCTAGTGTGCTTATCCAGGCTGGGCGGCCTAACCTTGTGCCGCCATCCGAGGAGTCCTAGACGAGAACCGTGTGGATATGTACACTGGATAACCTACACCGACGAATGCAGAGCCCTTTTCGGCTGGATTATATTACTTTGGTACTGTGGCTGCTGGAGCAGAAAACCGTCTACCCCACTACCGTGTGGGATCTACCCTGTGAGGAGCCCCGTCGAGCCCGCCTCTAGGACCCAGAGGCTGGCTAGCTTTCATCCATGCTGCAATGCATACCGGAGTATAGCTGTTGCTTTGTCTAAGGACCAAAGGATTATTGCACCGTGTCCTGTACCTGGAGTCTCTTTATTCCTCGTTGATCCAGACTTTTGCTCCCGACAATTCCTCTCCCCTGCTGGCTTACAACCGGAGGGAACCCCCTTAGTATCTCCAGCTGACCTACGAGTGTGCCTTATATAATTCTTATGCTACAGGTGGTATTAATTATCCCCATCGTAATATGCTCATGGACTTACGCTCTTGACCTATTTATGCACATTCTTCGCCATACAAGCGCGACCCTAATTCTCAATACTGTAATCTACTATTGATGCTCTTCTAATAAATATTCTAAACAGGACTTTCTTTGTTAAGCCGTGTTATTGTGTGGGTGTTCATCATATATACCGTGTACTGTATGGCCAGTAATTAAAATACATAACTAAGTAGTGGTTTAATGATACCATACTCTCAATACAGTCAGGGAATTGTACCCCTCAGTTACACCTAGTATTAACTCAATCAGCGGCAGACCCGAGGATAGTCATCATCATCATTTATTTATTCGTACATGGAATTACCACAGTCCAACAGTACATATTAATATAATCCACCAAATTCCATGGCCGAAAGGAACAGGAAGAAGAAAAATTCTTATATATACCTGCCCCTACACACATACAGCACACCGATAGACTTATTGCGTAAAACCAAACAGAATGTACATACCCATTTTGCAAAAATGGAAACATCAACACAACTAAATTAAATCAACATAAATAAACCCATTTTGTGTATCTATCAGTCAAACTACATATTTAGGTTCATTCATTTATACACACACATGTATCTATACATTTATATAATGTATTATTCTATATTATACTTCTATATACTACGTATATCATTTTATAATTTTAATTTTATTATAATATAACTAAATCATACTATTTATACTACACCATATTGGTATACAGTATTATACAATATTTTAATATATTATTATTCTATGTTACGCTGCTATATACTATATTACTATACTCATACTAGCCTACCTACCTCTCTCTCTCACACAACGCATTATGCACGTTCCGAGACTTGTGCAGCGTTATGACTTGTCAAGTGAATTGTATAGAAACAACTCACCAAAATTGACTATTGCACAACTGATTTCATTTTTTTTTTATCTACGAAGGCCCCCCCCCCTGCACCCACCCATTCGACCTTACAACTATACGTAGCACCGGCCGCAACAGCCACCCTCCCTCTTGGCTTTTACTGAAACAACGCCACTGTGACCACGCCCCCAAATGTGTCCCCTCCGCCATTGAAAACTAAATTACGCCCTTGCCTAGGGATATCTAGTTTAGCAGTCCAAGTGTAGTATTGAGGAAACGATGAGGAAAACAGAATAAATGGGCTGGTTTTCAAAGAAGGGAAATAACAGTAGGGGTTAAGCTTACCAAATCAACTGGTTTTCTAAACCATCCATGACTATTTGCGATGAGTAGATTCTTGTCTTGTGGTAAATGGTGGAGAGTTCAACCACTTCCCTCGTGTGTAGTCGGTCCTGCTTTGGGTGTAACAGACAGCGGATCCCTCAAACAGCCAATGTGACAGACGTTGTTTAGACAGAGCACGGCCTCTGGCCGACTCACCGTGGCACGCGAGCAGCTGTCCGACGTGCGTCTTACATAGACAGAGAGTGCACGAGATAGGACATAATAGATGCATCCTTCCACACTGCATGATGTGTCCCAGCGTCTGCCTAGCCAGTAGCCATACTGCCAGGTGTGTGTGGGGGGGGTTCGTGTTGACCACTAGTGAGTATTGGAATCCTCCACCGCTTCCTTGGAAAGTCTGAGTGCGGACTGTGTAGAGTGAACAAGACGTCCCCAGAGTTGCCGGGGCTCAGCGCTCTATGGCCATGAAGACGACAGCGCAGGTGAGCGGACCTTTGAATGAGGCCCACTGACTGCTCTATGGCCATGAAGACGACAGCGCAGGTGAGCGGACCTTTGAATAAGGCCCACTGACTGCTCTATGGCCATGAAGACGACAGCGCAGGTGAGCGGACCTTTGAATGAGGCCCACTGACTGCTCTATGGCCATGAAGACAAGAGCGCAGGTGAGCGGACCTTTGAATGAGGCCCACTGACTGCTCTATGGCCATGAAGACGAGAGCGCAGGTGAGCGGACCTTTGAATGAGGCCCACTGACTGCTCTATGGCCATGAAGACGAGAGCACAGGTGAGCGGACCTTTGAATGAGGCCCACTGACTGCTCATTTGGCAAATGACAGATGAAATGGCCGTGGTCTGCATGAGAACCGCAATGAGTGAACTGCATTGCGAGCCCAAGGGTAAGGGAGCCAGAACCGCCGGTCGTAGCGAGCCGGGCCTGCGCTGAGACCAGCGCGAAGAGCAGCTCGGTCTGCACCGAGAAGTCTCAGAGAAGGGCCCGACGAGCTGAGTCGGTGGAACATGACATACTGTAGCCCATGGAGCTCTGCTGGTAATCAGTCCACGTGGCCTCAGCTGAACAAGAGCTCGTTAGTCGATTGGTCATCTCTTGTTTTGTTTTTTTAAATACCGAACGAGTTATTTCCTGAAAAAGTATAAGCGTGTCCTTCTGCATGATTGCATGTGGGAAACCCAATTTGACAGATGTCGAATTTATAAATTAACACGTCCATTCGTCAAACATAAGTCCTATGACTGTTAGTTGACAGTCATTACCCCTTTCAGTATATGATAAACCAGAACAATGGCATTTGAGTGCTTTTTGGACAAGGCTGAAAATTACTCCAGAGATTGTAACAAAATCAGACATGCTTCAAAAATGGGTGGAGGATCCATTAAAAAAGAAAGAAAGAAAGAACAGAAATCACGGCCCTTGTCTTCCTTTTCCTGATAAAAAGGAGCTTTAGCTTTAGCCTTTTCTTTTTGGGGGGTGATCTAAGAGCTGTGTCTCCCCTGAAGGAATACACAGCTCATTAACTAACAGCCAGAGATCCTATTCACTGTCACTAGTCAGTGGGTTACATTCAATTGACCTAAACCTCTGCATGTGGAATAATCCAGAAAGAGATTAAGGGGTGAATTTATCACTCATTCTGAGCCCTGGGAGAGACAGAGAGGGAGGGAGGGGAGGACACACACACACACACACACACACACACACACACACACACACACACACACACACACACACACACACACACACACACACACACACACACACACACACACACACACACACACACACACACACACATGTGTGTGTGTGTGTGTGTGTGTGTGTGTGTGTGTGTGTGTGTGTGTGTGTGTGTGTCAGGGGCTCTTCCCTGGCAAACCCCTGCACCACAATAGCTGTAGCCAGAGGGCCAATTTAGTATTGGTGGGGATTAGGACATGGAGACCAAATGAGCAGCTAAAACATACCCTCTTTAATAATACACACACACACACGCACACGCATTGTCCGTTCAAAAACATAAAGAACATGACAGTATGGACAAAATTATTTAATGCCATTACATTATGCAGGACTCTGAGTCTTACTGTTGGTTACATTAGCATATCGGAACAAGGAGCTTGATTGTGTGAAGACCTTTAATATTGCGTAGTATATATTTATAGTGAAATGTAAAAACTATTTATATTGTACACATTAGCCCTGAAAAAGTAAATATCTACTAATATTCAGTAAATATTACATTTACCGACTTGCAGTGCACTACATACATTTATGATTAGGGATGTACCGATCACGTTTTTTTGCTCCCGATCCGATCCCGATCATGTGATTTTGAGTATCTACCGATACCGATATTTCCCGATCCGATCAAATATTATATATATATTTTTTTTACTTTTTTTTTATTCAACAAACATGACCATGTTCACGTCTTAAACTCATACTGAGGCCTTAGTTTTGGTTTTAAATTGCATATAATCATTCATTTATTTATTGTCACACAGAGCAGAAGAATTTTGCCAAAACAAACCAATAGTATCCAGCTGCAGAACGGCAGACCAGCCACACTCTCAGACCCAAACGCAACTTTGATTTAATTATACATCAAATGATTTATGAAGTTAACTTTTCACCTGGATAACGTCAACATTCAGGGTGAATGTAATGTGAGAAATTGGGATTAAAAAAAAATTAAAATAAATAAAAAAAATTATTTGGGTCTGAGAGTGTGGCTGGTCTGCCGTTCTGCAGCTGGATACTACTATTGGTTTGTTTTGGCAAAATTATTCTGCTCTGTGTGACAATAAATAAATGAATGATGATATGCAATTTAAAAAGTAGATGGCAGATATTTTTTGTATTTTTTTTGCCGATCCCGATCTTCGGAAAATCACGTGATCGGCCCCGATCCCGATCACGTGATCGGATCGGGACATCCCTATTTATGATTGATCGTTTAATTAAGTTAAAAAATAAATTACAATTTGATATATAGACCAATGCGGCCAATGCAGGCGTCCAAGCATTGATCATATGGGGCACTGAATCATAAGCATATGGTAATACATAATGGTATTATGCATTGTGCATTATGACATTAAGTGTTATGGTATTATGCATTGTGCATTATGACATTAAGTGTTATGGTATTATGCATTGTGCATTATGACATTATGTGTTATGGTATTATGCATTATGACATTAACACTTTGATTGCCAGGCAGTATGCCCATCCTTATACCCAGTCTGCCACCGCTGTAAGCCTATGGAGATGTTTACCTTCTTTGCAGGGCTATACCTTTTTAAATATTATAGCTATATTGACATTACTATGGCCCATTCAACATCGGGTATCTATCGTTCCGGATGTGGGAACGTTATATTTTTTCATTCATACATTGTTGTGTTATTAATACCGTCGAGAATATAAGTATGTTTTTAAGCTTTTCTGCTGTAATTCCAAAAACGCGAGTTATAGGCCCTGAAGCATATGATAGATTATCGATTGGCGTTTCTATCCTATACACGCTATATTAAAAAATTAAAATGTTTATGATCGGTATACATTATGCTTCATCATGCGTGAAGGAAAGGGGGGGGGGGGGGTCGTTTATAATTCCTTGATCGTCAGTAACAGCTTTATTTAGTATGGGTTGATACATTGATCAGATGGATTGCAAGCAAAGAAATGGACAATCAAGCTGAAAATAACATTATATTCCTCTTACCGTTCGCCAATGAGACTGGAGGAAAAATATTCCAATTATTTGACGTCGATCTGCTAGATCCATTTCCCGTTTGTATGATGCAATAAACGGCGAAATCATATAGATGATTGCGTTTCGAAAGCGATCCCAATGCACTCAATTTTGTCTCTTGATCCACATTACAAGATATTACTGCCGGAGGAATTTCCTCGATGCACCAGCGCCACTTCCGGTTTGGCTTGGAGTGTAACTCGCCCGATCATCCACCAGGCGGCGGTATTGAGGCGTTGCAATATCAGACAGGGTGCAGCTGCAGTCCCGCAGGGAGGCTGGATGAATTATGAATGCCATGGCGAAAAAATTTAATATTGATCCCAACAACGAATTATCACGTTGTTGGAGTTCAACGCATGGCGGGCAATAACGAATGATGACGTTGTTGGCGACCAATATGTTAAGGGTTATGGTATTATGCATTGTGCATTATGACATTACGTGTTATGGTATTATGCATTGTGCATTATGACATTATGTGTTATGGTATTATGCATTGTGCATTATGACATTAAGTGTTATAGTATTATGCATTGTGCATTATGACATTACGTGTTATGGTATTATGCATTATGACATTACGTGTTATGGTATTATGCATTGTGCATTATGACATTACGTGTTATGGTATTATGCATTGTGCATTATGACATTACGTGTTATGGTATTATGCATTGTGCATTATGACATTAAGTGTTATGGTATTATGCATTGTGCATTATGACATTACGTGTTATGGTATTATGCATTATGACATTACGTGTTATGGTATTATGCATTGTGCATTATGACATTACGTGTTATGGTATTATGCATTGTGCATTATGACATTACCTGTTATGGTATTATGCATTGGGGATTGGAAATGTTGCACTGTTTTCTTATTAAAATGGATGTTCAAGTCTCCATTTAGGATCACCTTATCATATCCGGTAACACATAATGAGATCAGTTCAGAGAGCTCCTGTATAAATATTGGTGAGTGTCTGGGCGGTCGGTATATTGTGACGATAATGGTTGATTCGGTTTTGAGCTCAATGGCAAGATATTCCATCGACATGAACTCGCCTAGTTCCGTGATTCTAAACAAGAGTTTTGAGGAGAAAATGGCCTTCTATTTTTTCTGGGTATTTGATAAAAATTATAGTCTGGTGGAGAAGCCTCTATCATTATTGATGTAGCTGTGTCATTATTGAGCCATGTCTCTACTAGGCAGATGCAATCTAAGTTATTTTCTTTAATCAGATCATTTACTAAAAATGTTTTATTATTCAGTGATCTGACATTTAGGAGGGCTAATTTTATTTGTTGGACTTCTTTAGAGGAGGTCTGCTTTGGCTTGACCTTGATGGCCCGATGGTGCTGGTGGAAAAGTGATTTCAAAAGTCTACATGTTAACTTGCCAGTGTGGAATGTCTTTGTTGTTGTAAAAAAATCCCCCAGTTGCGTTCTCCCTTCCCTGTGTTTTCGAAGCTCCCCCTGTGTGTGTGTGTGTGTGTGTGTGTGTGTGTGTGTGTGTGTGTGTGTGTGTGTGTGTGTGTGTGTGGGTGTGTGTGGGTGTGTGTGGGTGTGTGTGTGTGTGTGTGTGTCTCGCCGGGATCACCACCTTATTGTGGTGAGGCACTTTGCGTGTCTCCATGACCCCTAGAGCTATGTCGGCGGGAGTCTCGCACTCCTGGCAGGGTCACCCAAGCCGAACAGGTCGAAGGGTAGAGGCCAGACTAAGAGTGATCCCAAAACACCTCAACGGCAGAGCAGGCGGAAGATGGTGGATGTGAGAACCAGCACAACGGCTGTGAAGGCGGAGGAAGGGACCCCCATTGCCACATGGGTAAACCCTAGGGGGTACAGTGGCTAGGGGAGTAAACCCTGAGGAAAAATCTGCCCTGGGGACAGGCACAGGCGGAGTCCAACAGACCGGACCACCGGCAGCCCCCTGCAACTCCCGCCAGACAAGTTCAAGTTCAAGTTCAAGTTCAAGTTCTTTAATAGTTGTCATACAGAAGTACAGAATACTTTCATACAAAATGCTTCTTACTGTTACGCTCCAGAGACTGTGCTAGACAAGATAGTATCAAATAACATAATAACATAATATAGCATGAATTTAGAAGAAGAAAATGAGGTCACAGTTGTTCGGTATAGACATATGTACAATGTTCTGAGTTACCATATAATATACAATACACAATACTATGCAGTGTACTAATGTACAGTACTATCTAGACAAAAGTCGTCATGGGTTCTCTCATGACACTGGAGGTTAATCTGCAAGGAGTGAAGATGGTGGGAGTGAGGACTGCACAGCCACACCCTCACCTTAATCCTCACCTATGTGCAAGCTTCTTGCCCATCCCCCCCCCCCCCCCCCCCTTCAAAAAGTCCTGTGGCGTTGTGGAATGGCGGTAGGTACAGGCCAAGGATGTGGCTGGGAGTGTCTAGCCAAACCATGCACACAGGCGACAATGGAGTGATGGTCGTTGAGACTGCGGGATGGAGCAGCGCATCGCTTCGGCAGCTTCCATTGTGACTGAGCAGCCCCACACTGCTCACCCCTGAGATGGGGAAGGACCTAGAAAAGGTGGTCCAAACATTGTCTGCTCTTCTATCTCCGGGCGGTATACCGCAACCGTCGGAGCATCCCCTTTTCCGGCCGAAAAACTAAAATATTAAGAAATAAGCATTTATGCATTGCTTCGTGGAATGTTCGCACACTGCTGGACCTGGCTGAAACACCTGACAGGCCACACCGCAGGACAGCACTCGTGGCCCTGGAACTCGCAAGGTATCGACATTGCAGCTCTCAGCGAAACATGGAGAGGACTCCCTGACAGAGGTTGGTGCAGGATACACTTTCTTCTGGAAGGGGGTCCCTGAAGGCACTCGCCGCATCCATGGAGTAGGCTTTGCTGTGAAATCCCAACTGCTGCAACGCATCCCAGAGTCCCCCATCGGCGTCAGCGAACACCTAATGACATGGCGCATCCCCCTTGCAAAGGGACGCTTTGCCACTTTGATCACCTCATGGTCAGATCCAAACTCCTCATGAGTATTCAACCCCGTGGACCGAGGGCAGCACCTAATAAGAAACTCAATTCTGCAGCACTGAACACCCCCATTTCAAAAAACCACCTCCGACAGCTCCTTGCTGAAAACCTCAACAAGATCCCGGAGGAATCAGCTGACTGGCCAGCTCTGCGCCTGGCTATCCACAGCGCAGCCTCTGAGGGACTTGGCCAGACGAGGAAACGTCACCAGGACTGGTTTGATTGTAACTCAGCCAAGATACAGTCCCTACTAAAAACTAAGCATGAAGCCTACAAAGCTCTCCTGTCCTGCCCTGGTTCTCCCACCCTGAAAGCTGCCTTTGCTGCAGCAAGAACAGCAACCCAGCGAGCCCTCCGGACTATGGAGGATGCCTGGTGGATACAGAAGGCGAAGGAGATCCAAAGCCTGGCAGACTGCAACAACACCCAGGGTTTTTACGATGCCATCAAACCACTGTATGGCCCCAGGAAGCGGGCGATTGCTCCAGTTCAATCAGTCGACGGTTCTAAACTTTTTAAGGACCGACATGAGATCCTCACCCGCTGGGCAAACCACTTTGAGTCTCTACTCAATGACACAAACCCCACTGACCCACATATCCTGGATAATCTCCCAGACATGCCACCAGTCACGCACCTGGACACCCCACCACACTTCTCTGAAACCAGTCAAGCCATTCAAGTTTCAAGTTTCTTTAATAGTTGTCATACAGAAGTACAGAATACTTTCATACAAAATGCTTCTTACTGTTACGCTCCAGAGACTGTGCTAGACAAGATAGTATCAAATAACATAGTATAGCATGTAATTTAGAAGAAGAAAATGAGGTCACAGTGTTCGGTATAGACATATGTACAATGTTCTGAGTTACCATATAATATACAATACTATGTTGTGAAGGATCAGATTAAACCGAATATATATATTTATTTATGGATATATATTTAATAGTATTTGTATATCGTTTGATATCCCTTGTATATTCCTTGTACATATACACTGAATATCCCTTTAGTCTACTAACAGCCCATAATAGTTTCATTCTCTCATTGGACAAGAACTTGGCGCCAGCAGCCAAGCCCCTTGGTTCAAGTTCAATCGTGCCGACGAACATGTCGTTACTAGCCCGGTTCCGCGTAGGAATACGTCTGCCGAAATACGAATGGTACTATTTGTTCACAGCGCATATATATATGGCGCAAGTAAAGTAGAACTTTCTTTTAGTCCCTTAGCCCTTAGTTCTTTACCCTCCAACCTAGTGGCAAGACGTTAAGCCTCACCCACGATACACGTGTGGTGCAGTATGGTCAACTTGGCCTCAGAATGGCATTGAGACATCGTGTGGATTAATAGTTGAATTGTCATAGTTTGGCACTATACCGTCGAGTGGGACGTATTTCTATTAAGTTAATAATAGTCTATTATGTATGGTGCATCGTTCGGTTAGAGTTATAAAGTGAGCAGTACCCCCATCGTTTCCTCGCGTTATCTAGAGTCTTAACCAGGCTGGGCAGACCACGTGTGGTGCTTTCATCCGAGGAGTTCTGGGCCAGGACGAGTGGACCTGCACATTGGATTACCTTACCCGGACGACGGCGAGCCCTACACGGCTTGGATTATCTACTTGCTTTGGGTGCTTTGATTATGCCATGGATAACAGCCAACACTGGTAAGTGTTGGAACTACCCCCGAGAGGAGTCCAGGTGAGACGGCGCTCTAACCCGAGTGAGGTCGCCTCACGTCTCTTCGTTGTGGACCGGCAGCTACCGTCTACAAGAGGGCCCAGCTGTATTCATCTGTGGACCAAGGTTCTGTGGGCACCGTGTTCAGCACTCTGAATTCTCCCAAGAAATCGTTGGCCAGATGGGATATCGCCAGCGGCTCTCCTAACCCCCCCCCCCCCCCCCCTACTGACTTACAACCAGCGGGACCCCCCTTTAGTGTATCCAGCTATAATCATTTAAGTACCATCGCTATAGTTCCCTAAGGAACCAGGTTGTATATTTGCTTCCTGCGTAACCAGAGATTGGACATTCAATGTTGATTTGCCTACGAATACTCATTTGCCTTACAAGTGCATTCAAATCATAAATGTCATTAAGTGAACGTTGTATATACCCTTTGCTATATATTAAATATTCGACTTATACATTTGTGTGGACTTGGTTTCATGGTGGGAAAGTGTTCATCATATCTATATCATGTACTGTGTGGCCAGTAGTTAAAGTACATAAAGCGGTAGTGGTTTAATGATACCATACTTATCAATACAGTCAGGGAATTGTACCCCTCAGTTACAATTGGTCCTTCGAGCCGGAGGGTAACCAGTGTAATATTAATATAGTGTTATTAATATTGAAATGGCCTATGATGAACACTCCACGAAACGGTCCTCCTAACGTAGAACGCCCGCGGCGCAGACGACAGACACCTCAGTACTTAGAGGATTACGCTGTCAGTCAACTACCTAGCCTTCTACAAACGGTAAACGCGGTAAAAGTAGAAAGTAAAATTATGTCTGACCTTAACGACCAGGTTACCCCGACCACAGAGGCCCTAGTGGGTTCTAACGTAACTGACCAAGCTCACGGTGGGGACCAGGAGGGAGCTGACATGCCTTTACCCCCCGCCAATACCGAAGAAGTAGTCCCCGACCAGCCCCGGGAGGAAGACAACCCTACAGAGAGAGAACTCTGCACGGAAGAAGAGGAGGAGAGCGCAGAGGAAATAGAGCTCCAGGACTCCCCAACGAGTACCGCCAGGAGCGGCTCACCTCTACAACCGTCTTCCCCCAGCGAAGCGGAGAGGATGCTATCACAGGCGTTCCTCGTCAGCCTGACAGCCTCTACCGAACGCGATCGACTCCAGGGTGAACGCGATCGACTTCAGGGTGAACGCGATCGACTCCAGACACAGCAACGGAGCGAAGAAGAGCGCATACGCCTGGAGATGAGACGCCTTCAGACGGAAGAGAATATGGCAAGAGACCGAGCAGACACCCAGCGTGCCGCTGCCGGTGCCCAAAGAGAAACAGAGCGCGACCTCGCTCTCATCCAGCGCGAAACAGAGCGCGACATCGCTTTCATCAAGCGTGAAGCCGAGCGCGACAGACTACAAGCGCAGCTAATGGAGCAGCTGATCCTCAAGGCAACACCCTCTCCCTCCGCCAGGGGTTCAAGGAACTCGTCGAGACAACAGTCAAGGGCAGCGTCTCCTAACCGAGCAAGCGACCCTGAACTTGACCAACAGACCAAACCTATACCCCCCGCAGACCCCCTTCCCCGACCGGTCCAAGCGAGACCCAGCTACAAGGAAGGAGCGGCATACACTGCGGAGAAGCTAAATAAACGACTACAGGATCTAGAGGACCTGATAGAAGAAGAAGAGGGAGAGGAGGAGAACCAAGCCCGACGACAGCACAGTACTCCACCGGACCAGGAGGTCCAGTACAGCCCAGGCTATACCCCCGCGGCGCTGTGCTACAGACCCCCGACTCTATTCACGGGTGAGCAGGACGCACGACCAGCCCCGAGGAATAGCACCTGGACCAGCGGGCCATGGTACCCTGCCGGTACCAGCCCACAGAGAGGCGCAAGAGGAGACTCGCCTAGGAGGCCTCTCCCCCAACGCTCGCCGATGTATCAGCCATCCACGGCGTCATACATTGGTACACCAACGTTTCCAGACTTCACCTATGAGAATCGAGCACAGTACACGGAGCTCCGGATGTGCTTAGAGACAATGATGGTGGATGTCGCTGATGAACGCCACAAGTATGCAATATTACTGAAGCACCTGAAAGTACCCCGAGCGCACAATATAGCGCTAGCCTATGCCACCTCTACGACCCCATACACCGCGGCTCTAGCAGCGCTGGACCAGAGATATGGACGTATATGGGATTACGTAATCCAAGAGATAAGGCATATTGACCGCTTACCCCCAGCAACAGACAATCGCTCATTAGACGACCTGTCTATAAAAGTGCAGTCCCTGGTAGGGATGCTGGGAGCGCAACGAGAAAAGGGTATGCACGAGCTATACGCCAACTCTAACGTCGAGAGGATTTTAGAGAAGCTGCCACCCGCCAGACAAGAGCGCTTCAGGCGGCAGAGAGACCACCGTGATCCTAACGGTCCCGAACCATCCCTCCTCGATCTAGCCGACTTCCTGGCGAGAGAAGTCAGCAGCTTACGACTGGATACGTTCGTGCGGAGCACACCAAGCTCCAGAGAGGGACCCAGTAGAATAAATGGAAGAAGATCGGTGACTGTCATGCACCAATCAGAATCAGTACCGAGCAGTAAGAACCACAGTACCCCCTCAAGAAAAGAGAAGTGGAAGATGGTGTGCCCGTACTGCGAGAAGGAACACTGGCTGTCACAATGTGACCTGTTCACCAAGATGAATGCAGAAGAAGTGAGTCAATGGATAAAGTCCAACAGGCGCTGTTACCGATGTGCGCGCAGTCACATGGCAGCCGAGTGCCGCCTAAAGAAGAGGTGCAGTCGGTGTGACGGAGCCCACCTAGATGTCCTACACGACAGTAACAGAAGAAAGCCTGCACCTGCACCATCGAGCAGCACCAAGGCAAGTGTCATGTACATTGACCCCGCCAGCAGCAGCGGCGCCCAAGTGCTCTTAAAGGTAGTCCGTGTAACATTGAGCTACCAAGATAAAGTCATGGACACTTACGCCGTCCTTGATGACGGGTCAGAGAAGACCCTTCTGCTCGCGTCCGCTGCGGCCCAGCTGGGACTGCGGGGGAGCGAGAACCAAATGACGATTCGGACAATAAGAAGAGATTTAAAGACGATAAAAGGCGAGAATGTCTCCTTCACTATCGCAGCAAGCGGGCAGCCAGAGCGACGGTATAGGATTACAAATGCTTTCACCAGCCAAGAAATAGGACTATCACAGTACACCTACCCCATCGCCAAGCTGATGGATAAATATGTGCACCTGCGTCAACTACCTATCCCGCTCATAGACGGCGCCACCCCGACCCTGCTGATAGGCTCCGACCATGCAGACCTCATAGTCCCGATAGACCGGGTCCATACAGGACCCCGAGGCTGTCCTGCAGCAGTCGAGACCCGCCTAGGATGGACACTACAAGGCCCCCTCGCTAAATCTCTCAACCGAACAGCAGCCACTAGCTGCCTCCACTCCAGAGTGACAAAGAAAGACATTCGTTCTAAAGAAGACATTTACGCCATAAACCTCCTCGAGCAAGGGACAAAGAGAGTCACAGTCGGCGGAGTGATGAGATACGCAACTCCACTCCTGAGGCGAGAGGGAATGCCCACCTTTCACGCAAAGAAAGACGCTACGGAGCGGTATCTATTGAACACAGAGCGGCGCCTAGCCAAAGACCCCGCTCAAGAGAGTGTGTACCGCGCTGAGATTGAGAAGCTAATCACAGCGGGACACGTAAAGAAGATTGACTGGCGACGCCGTGCGCTGCTCCGCGCCTCTCTGATCAAAGACGGCTTTGATCTCCGGCAGCAGGCCAGCAGCGACCCCCCAGTATTACGCAGCCTCTCCCCAGAGGAGAAGCCCTTGCTGCGGTTACCATGGAGAGAGAGGATCGGAGATGAGCACCCAGCCATCTACCAATGGGAAGTCCTCCCCTTCGGAACCACATGCAGCCCGTGCTGTGCTACATTTGCACTACAGAAACACGTCCCAGAGGACCCAGCAGCAGATGAAGAGGTCCGACACAGTGTGAAGAACAGTTTCTACGTGGACAACTGTTTACAAAGCGTTTCGACTCAAGAAGAAGCCGAGGCTCTCCTACTCAAGCTACGCGCCTCTCTGATCAAAGGCGGCTTTGATCTCAGGCAGTGGGCCAGCAGCGACCCGCACGTATTGCGCAGCCTCTCCCCCGCGGACAAGGCTGCCAGCAGCGAGACCTGGATGGCGACAATCCCAGGAGAAGCCCAAGAAATGACACTAGGACTAGTCTGGCGCTTCAAAACAGACTCGCTCCACTATAGACACAAACACCTGACCACGGAGCAGGGAAGGTCGACGGCGATACCGACCACCAGACGGAGTGTGTACAGAACACTCGCCAGACAATATGACCCGTTGGGATGTATTCTACCTTACACCACCAGGGCAAAGATGATTGTACGAGCACTATGGGACAAGGACCAGGGCTGGGACGACCCAATACCCGCACCCCTTGCCTCCACATGGAGAGAGTGGGAGACGGAGCTCCGCTCACTCCCAGGCGTCAATATACGCCGCAGCTACTTCCCACCCACAGTGAGGCCAGAGACATGCAAGATGGATCTACACGTCTTCAGTGACGCCTCCGAAGTAGCCTATGGATCGGTGGCCTACTTGCGTGCCCAAGAGAAGGGAGGAGAGATACACACTGCTTTCATCCTGGCTCGCTCAAGAATAGCCCCACGCGTCTAGAGCTCTGCGCAGCCCTAGCAGGAGCGCATCTAGCCACGTTAATCCAACGTGAACTCACCATTCCGGTGCACAGAACAATCTTGTGGTCAGATTCCACGACAGTACTCACATGGATCAAGTCTGATTCATGCAGATACAAGGTCTTCGTGGGAGTCAGAGTCACAGAGATTCAAGAGTTAACAGAAGCAGCGAGCTGGCGGTATGTGGACACCAAACACAACCCAGCTGACGTCATCACCCGGGGAATGTCCCTAGATGACCTCACCCGTCGCAACATCTACAGTGACGGACCAGAGTTCCTCAAGCTCCCGGAAGAAGAGTGGCCTACGCCCACCCCACGGGAAGCGAGTAAAGAGGAGGCTGAGAACAAGAAACCTATGTTCTGTGGACTGAGCACAGTCGCCTCCACAGACCCCAACATAGATGATTGCATTACCCTACAGAGTGCGCAGCTAAAGACATTCCTGTGGCACCACCCCGAGATTCAGCCCACTGCCGACATTTCAGCAGCTGACTACGAAGAAGCAGAACTTCTTCTACTACAACGAGCCCAGAGAGACTCGTTCCCCGACGAGCTAGACTGTCTACAGGGAGGAAAGCCCGTCCCATCAGACAGCAGATTGCTCCACCTGGCACCCGAGAGCGACGCCCATAATCTCATCAGAGTGGGTGGTCGTCTGCGGAGAGCCCCCGATCTACCGGATGACGTTAAGTACCCGATAGTCTTGAACAGCCGACACAAGGTCACAGAGCTGATCATAAAGAAATACGACGAGGATGTACACCACGCAGGAGCAGAGAGAGTCTTCGCGGAGATCAGACGTCGCTATTGGATACTTCAAGGGAGAGAAGCAGTGCGACGCTTCCAGCGAACCTGTCTAGACTGCCGAAAGTGGCGCGCGCAGCCCAGCATACCCCGGATGGCTGACCTACCTCCCTGTCGCCTCCGACTCGGCGACAAGCCATTCCACTCCACAGGCATGGACTGTTTTGGCCTGTTGTATATAAAGAAAGGAAGAGGAACCGAGAAGCGGTGGGGTATTGTATTCAAATGCATGACCACCAGAGCGATACACATCGAACTCCTTCCAACCATGAGCACAGACTCATTCCTTATGGCCTTCCGAAGATTCACATCACGGAAAGGAAAACCGTCTACATTGTTGTCTGATCACGGGACAAACTTCAAAGGCGGAGAAAGAGAGCTGAGAGAGAGCTTCCAAGCTATGGGCCCAGAATTTAAGACCCACCTCGCTCCATCCCAGATTGACTTCCAGTTTAATCCCCCGAACGCACCCCACTTCGGTGGAACCTGGGAACGAGAAGTACGTTCTATAAAGACAGCCCTGTACGCCGTGCTTGGGGCCCAGACTGTAGCGGAAGAAGTCCTAATGACAGTCCTCACGGAGATCGAGGGAGTATTGAACTCCAAGCCCCTCGGCTACGTCTCAAGTGATGTAGCAGATGTCGACCCAGTCACCCCCAACACACTCTTGATGGGGCGGCTGGACCCCGCGCTACCCCAGACAATGTACAGGCCTGAAGAAGCGAACGGCCGAAGAATGTGGAGGTACAGTCAAGTACTGGCTGACAAGTTTTGGAACAGCTTTCTACTCCACTACCTACCGTCTCTACAGACCCGCCAGAAGTGGGTAAAAGAGAGAGACAATTTGACAGAAGGAACAGTCGTCATGATTATCGACCAGTCACTACCCAGAGCTATGTGGCCGGCTGGCCGCGTAAGCAAAGTGATCACCGGTGCCGATGGCAAGGTCCGAGCAGCTGAGGTGCTCGTCCAAGGGCGAACTTACACACGACCCGTGGCGAGGCTAATAGAACTGCCCAGACTCCCAGACACTATCGATGACGACCATGACCCCATGACTTTGTGAGTTGACTGACCCTTACAGCGGACCTTGAGTGGTAGACAGTGCGGTTAATCTGTCTCTGCTTAGCTAATTAGGTGGGACTAATTAGGGGGCGGCTGTTGTGAAGGATCAGATTAAACCGAATATATATATTTATTTATGGATATATATTTAATAGTATTTGTATATCGTTTGATATCCCTTGTATATTCCTTGTACATATACACTGAATATCCCTTTAGTCTACTAACAGCCCATAATAGTTTCATTCTCTCATTGGACAAGAACTTGGCGCCAGCAGCCAAGCCCCTTGGTTCAAGTTCAATCGTGCCGACGAACATGTCATTACTAGCCCGGTTCCGCGTAGGAATACGTCTGCCGAAATACGTCTGCCGAAATACGAATGGTACTATTTGTTCACAGCGCATATATATATGGCGCAAGTAAAGTAGAACTTTCTTTTAGTCCCTTAGCCCTTAGTTCTTTACCCTCCAACCTAGTGGCAAGACGTTAAGCCTCACCCACGATACACGTGTGGTGCAGTATGGTCAACTTGGCCTCAGAATGGCATTGAGACATCGTGTGGATTAATAGTTGAATTGTCATAGTTTGGCACTATACCGTCGAGTGGGACGTATTTCTATTAAGTTAATAATAGTCTATTATGTATGGTGCATCGTTCGGTTAGAGTTATAAAGTGAGCAGTACCCCCATCGTTTCCTCGCGTTATCTAGAGTCTTAACCAGGCTGGGCAGACCACGTGTGGTGCTTTCATCCGAGGAGTTCTGGGCCAGGACGAGTGGACCTGCACATTGGATTACCTTACCCGGACGACGGCGAGCCCTACACGGCTTGGATTATCTACTTGCTTTGGGTGCTTTGATTATGCCATGGATAACAGCCAACACTGGTAAGTGTTGGAACTACCCCCGAGAGGAGTCCAGGTGAGACGGCGCTCTAACCCGAGTGAGGTCGCCTCACGTCTCTTCGTTGTGGACCGGCAGCTACCGTCTACAAGAGGGCCCAGCTGTATTCATCTGTGGACCAAGGTTCTGTGGGCACCGTGTTCAGCACTCTGAATTCTCCCAAGAAATCGTTGGCCAGATGGGATATCGCCAGCGGCTCTCCTAACCCCCCCCCCCCTACTGACTTACAACCAGCGGGACCCCCCTTTAGTGTATCCAGCTATAATCATTTAAGTACCATCGCTATAGTTCCCTAAGGAACCAGGTTGTATATTTGCTTCCTGCGTAACCAGAGATTGGACATTCAATGTTGATTTGCCTACGAATACTCATTTGCCTTACAAGTGCATTCAAATCATAAATGTCATTAAGTGAACGTTGTATATACCCTTTGCTATATATTAAATATTCGACTTATACATTTGTGTGGACTTGGTTTCATGGTGGGAAAGTGTTCATCATATCTATATCATGTACTGTGTGGCCAGTAGTTAAAGTACATAAAGCGGTAGTGGTTTAATGATACCATACTTATCAATACAGTCAGGGAATTGTACCCCTCAGTTACAACTATGCAGTGTACTAATGTACAGTACTATATAGTGCAAAGCAGAAATGGGATGAGGTACAATTTAGGTACAATTTACAGTAAGGTGTACGAGTTGTAGTGCAATCCTTCATCAATAAATATAAAGTGTGGGGAGTGGGTGCTACAGTGTGTTTGTTTAAAGTGGGTGTGTGCTATAAAGTGTGTGGAGTGGGTGCTACAGTGTGTTTGTTTAAAGTGAGTGTGTGCGTGTGGATGTGTGTGCTATGTGCGTTTGGTGGTTGTTGTTGTGTAGTGTTCATTGTTCGTTTAGCAGCCTGATGGCCTGGGGATAGAAGCTTCTTCTGAGTCTTTCTGTGCTTGCCTTGAGACTCCGGTATCGCTTGCCTGACCGCAGCAGTTCAAAGATGCAGTTGTTCGGGTGACTGGAGTCTTTAATGATTCTCTTAGCCTTGCCCTTGCAACGCTTGTTGTAAATGTTCTGGAGGGTGGGGAGCCCCCCTCCAATTGTGCGTTCGGCTGAACGTGTCACTCTTTGTAGTCTGCTTCGGTCTATTCCCAAACCAGGAGGTGATGTTGCCGGTCAAGATGCTCTCTATTGTACATGAGTAGAAGTTCTTAAGGATCTTCTGACTGACTTGGAACTTCCTTAGGCGCCTGAGGAAGTAGAGGCATTGTCGTGCCTTCTTCACAACACTGTGAATGTGTGTGGTCCATGTCAAGTCCTCGGATATGTAGGCTCCGAGGTACTTAAAGCTGTTGACTCTCTCAACCGGTGCCCCGTCGATGCTGAGGGGGCTGTAGTCCTTGACCCCCGACCTCCTGAAGTCCACAATCATCTCCTTTGTTTTGCTGACGTTCAGGGAGAGGCTGTTTTCCTGGCACCATCCCGCCAGGACCTTGACCTCTTCCAGGTAGGCCCTCTCGTCGTTGGCAGAGATCAGGCCCACCACCACTGTGTCGTCAGCAAATTTGATGATTGTATTGCTACTCCGCTGAGCCACACAGTCGTGTGTGTACAGGGAGTAGAGGAGGGGACTCAGAACACAGCCCTGGGGGGCCCCTATGTTGAGGGTGATGGATGAGGAGGTGCAGTTGCCTGCTCTCACCACCTGGGGTCTGCCAGTCAGGAAGTCCAAGACCCACTGGCAGAGGTCATAGTTCAAGCCCAGGTCCCTGAGCTTGGCTATGAGTATGGAGGGGACTATGGTATTGAATGCCGAGCTGTAGTCGATGAATAGCATTCTCACATAGTTCCCCTGCCTCTTGTCCAGGTGTGATGCTGCTGTGTGCAGCACATGGGCTATGGCGTCCTCCGTGGACCTGTTGGGGCGGTATGCAAATTGCAGGGGGTCCATGTTGATGGGGAGGGAGGAGCAGATGTAGCCCTTTACTAGCTTCTCAAAGCACTTCATGGCTATGGAGGTGAGAGCTACAGGGCGGTAGTCGTTGAGGCAAGCAGGCTTGGATTTTTTGGGTACAGGGATAATAGTGGACTTCTTCAGGCAGGTGGGGATGACAGCCTGTTCTAAGGACAGGTTAAATATGTCAGTGAATACTGGGGCCAGTTGGTCGGCACAGACTTTTAGGACGCGGCCGGGGATGCCGTCCGGACCTGCTGCCTTCCTGATATTCACTTTTTTAAAGGTCCGCCTCACCTCATGCTCTGTTACCCTGAACACTGCGCCTCCATCAGCAGCCGACCCCCCCCCCCCCCATTGCCGTGGCTTGTGAGCTGGTGTTGTTATTACCAGCATCAAACCTCGCATAGAAGGTATTGAGGTCATTTGCTAAGGAGATGTCACTGTTCAGTTTGAGGGAGGCGCCTTTGTAGTCTGTCATCGTTTTGAGCCCCTGCCACATAGCTCTAGAGTCAGCTTGTTCAAACTGGAGTTCAATTTTATCCCTGTAGCGCCGTTTGGCCTCTGACACTGTCCTCCTTACGTTGTATCGCGCCACCTTGTGGTCATTCATGTTGCCTGCCACTAGGCCGTCGTTGTATGCTTTGGTGCGCTCTCTCAGAGCTTCACGGACGGATTTGTCTACCCAGGGTTTTTGATTTGGGTAAACTCTCATTTTGGTAGTGGGGATTGTTTCTTCCACCAAAGTACAAACATAGTCCAGCACTGTCTCCGTGTAGACATTAATGTTATCTGTGTCGCGGAACACATTCCAGTCTGTGCAGTGAAACGCAGACTGGAGCGTCTCCTCTGACGTCAAATCCCATTTCTGCACCTCTCGCGAGACTACAGGAGTACTTTTAATTCTCTGTTTGTACTTTGGTGAAAGAAAGATGGACGCGTGATCTGATTTACCAAAGCCACTATCAGAATGAGCCTTGTAGCCACCTTTAAATTGCGTGTAACAGTGATCTAGGATGTTACCGCCTCTGGTGTTGCAAGTCACATGCTGATAGAAGTCAGGTAATACCTTTCTCAGATTGGCGCTATTGAAATCACCCAGCACCAAAATGGCGGCGTTAACGTTTGCCGCTTGTATTCTATTTACCTCGTCGTGGAGTCTGGAGAGCGCGACGTTGTTGCTGGCTTGCGGTGGAATATACACTCCTACAAGGATGATCGCCGTTAACTCCCTCGGGAGGAAGAAAGGACGACACTTGATGGTTATATATTCCAGGTCTGGGCAGCAGTGGTTGGATAATTCCTTCACGTTAGTTGGATCGCTCCAATTGTTGTTAAACATGAAGGCAATACCTCCTCCACGTTGTTTACCGGACTCTGCTGTACGATCCTTGCGGTGGATAAAGAAGTGTTCAGCTGGTTGGATTGCGTGGTCTGGAACGTCCGACGTGAGCCACGCATTGCGGGTCTAAAGAACAATAAAAGCCCTGGACCCGATGGCATCCCAGCAGAGGTTTTCAAACACGGAGGGTACCTCCTCACGCGCCGTCTGCACCTCCTGATCTGCAACATCTGGGAACATGAGACCCTCCCACAGGACTGGAAGGATGCAAACATTGTGGTCATCCAAAAGCAGAAAGGGGACAGAGCAGTCTGCGGACACAGCTGTGGAATCTCTCTCCTCTCCATCGCAGGGAAAGTGCTGGCGAACATCATGCTGAACAGGCTGGTGGAAAACATCTCTGAAGCTGTGCTTCCGGAAACTCAATGTGGCTTTCGGAAGACTAGATCCACCACCGACATGGTCTTTGTCCTGAGGCAGCTGCTAGAGAAGAGCAGAGAGCATCGCAAGGATCTTTACATAGCCTTCATAGACCTAAGCAAAGCCTTCGACACCATCAGCCGTGAGCTGCTCTGGAAACACCTCAACAAACTTGGGGTACCACCCAAGTTTCTCTCCATCCTTCATCAGCTGCATGACGGGATGCAAGCCAGAGTCCAGACGGGTGAACTCCAGTCAGAATCCTTTAAGGTTAATGTTGGAGTGAAGCAGGGCTGTGTCTTGGCTCCGGTGCTCTTTAATCTCCTCCTCTCTGCCGTCACCTGCCTCTTCCGCCAAGCCCTGGGACATGAAGACGGTGTCCATGTGGAATACCGCCTTGATGGTAGTCTCTTCAACATCCGCCGGCTCCAGGCACACACAAAGACTAAATCCTGCCAAGTATGTGAGCTACAGTACGCTGATGACTGTGCCATCTTAGCTCACAGTCCAGAGTATATGCAGCATGCTCTCAACACCATATCCAGTCTGTACCAATCCTTCTGTCTCCAGGTCAACATCCAAAAAACCGAAGTCATGTCCCAACTCACTTCCCGAACCTCTACACTTCCCAGTTTTCACATAAACGGTGTTCCACTTAAAACAGTGGATCATTTCACCTACCTCGGCTCCACTCTGTCCTCATGCTGCTCCCTTGACGCGGAGATACACACACGTATTAATAAAGCGGCATCATCCTTTGGACGCCTACGCAGCAGGGTTTTTGAAAACCGAAACCTGAAGATCAGCACCAAGGTTGCCGTTTACAACACAGTATGTCTCTCCACTCTGCTCTATGGAGCAGAATCCTGGATCCCATATCGCCGGCACATCACCAACCTGGATGCCTTCCACATTTGTTGCCTACAAAGGATCCTCGGCCTGACCTGGGAAGATCGAGTCCCCCACACAGACATCCTCAACAACACCAACTCAATCTGTATGGCCGCAGCTGTGGCCAAAAAACATCTTTGCTGGATAGGGCACACGATACGTATGCCTGACCACCGCCTGCCCCGCCAAGTCCTCTATGGCCAACTGAGAGGAGCAAAGCGGGCTGCTGGAGGCCAAAAGAGACGTTTTAAGGACTACACCAGGGACCTCCTAAAGTGTGCAAACATCACGCAGCTTGAAACTCTGGCACTCGACAGATCAGCCTGGCAAGCCACTTGTGCCACTGCAGTTTCCCCAAATACACCAAGACCGAAGATCTGAGAGGCGCACACAACGACACCAGCGGGCGGCTGGCATCCCCCAGGTATCTGGCTTCCCTTGCGCCATCTGTGGACGGGTGTGCAGCTCAAGGATCGGACTCAACGCCCACGAGAAGTGGCACCAGCGGCAGCGTCGCTAAACCTCCCCCCCCCCCCATCCCTGGAGCAAGCGTCATCATCGAACACGATGGACAGCTAAGAGTGTGTGTGTGTGTGGCTTCCAGTTTCCTTATTTGGGCATCTGCCTGTTCCCTCCTGATTGCGGCTCATCCAGTTCACCTGCTCAGCATGCACATCTGCCTTCCATGAATCCATGAACCCAACAGTAAGTAGATCTACTCTGGTTCTACATCCACTCATCGCCAGAATGTAGACTCAGTTTACTCAGCCAGTCCTAGCCGTTTATTCTTGTAGCTGTTCCGTCAGCATTTTGGTATTCATGTTGATGTTTTGTCAGCGTTTTTGGTATTTCCTAACTCTTGTTTTTCTCCTGTGCTACAGAAGATTCTGCCTGCCTGCCTGCCTCACCCTGGACTCGTACCCCATCTCCCTCACCCCCCTACTGGCTCCTATAGCCCCTCTCACCCTGGATCCAGCGTGGCCTGCCCTCTTCCCAGCCCAGTCTTACCCCTGGCTCCTATAGCCCCTCTCACCCTGGATCCAGCGTGGCCTGCCCTCTTCCCAGCCCAGTCCTACCCCTGGCTCCTATAGCCCCTCTCACCCTGGATCCAGCGTGGCCTGCCCTCTTCCCAGCCCAGTCTTACCCCTGGCTCCTATAGCCCCTCTCACCCTGGATCCAGCGTGGCCTGCCCTCTTCCCAGCCCAGTCCTACCCCTGGCTCACATCGCCCCCCAAAAAACCCTCAGCCCAGACTTTGCAATAAATAAACCCTTTCATGGGTTTTACCTACTGCCTACTTGACGGTCTATGTTCTGCACTTGGGTACCCAGTGGCCAGTACTAACCGAGTAGTTTGTCAGTTGACATCGGTCATACCATTTATTAATTTAAAGGGGACATGCATTGCTATTCCTTGCACTATTTGGGCAACTTTACACAATTCCTGTGAGTCTATTGAACACTCTAACACTTTAATCTGTAAGGTTAAAAAATTTAAATCATTGTTTTATATTTCTAATGGAGTACTCAAAAGCACAAGATTTCAGGCTGTTATTGGATGGGCTCCGCGCATAAGTGCTTTCAGTGACAGTCACCCACACAGCGTGATACATAGTAAGTAAGTAAAGTTTATTTATATAGCACTTTTCACAGAGAGAACTCACAAAGTGATTTACATACAGCAGAAATAAAATATAAAAATAAAAAGCAAGAACCATTCAAGTGATAAGAGACAGAACAAAAACACAATGCACAAAAACAGTAAATTTTTTAGCTGATTTAAAAAAATTTCAACAGACGCTGCAGCTCTTAGGCCACGAGGAAGAGCATTCCAGAGTCTAGGCGCTACAGATTGAAAGGTTCTGTCACCTTTGGTGATCAACCTGGTGCGCGGAATGACCAACATACATACGAGAGAGAGCGAGAGAGAGAACGAGCGAGCAAGCGAGAGAGAGAGAGAGAGAGAGGAGAGATGCGTCCCCGACACACACACAGTCAAGTTTGTGTGTGTGTGTGTCCCCGACGAGGGAGAGAGATGGCGCACACACACTTCTGCACGGTCCCACGACTCCTGCCGGTCCCTCTCTCTCTCTCCCTCTCTATCTCTCTCTCTCCCTCGCTCCTTCTCTGCCTGTCAAAACCCGTTTGAGGAAGTGTCAGGTTACACTATGCGCTACGTCCCCGACACACACACAACTGGGTCAATCCGAAGGAGGTGAAGATTCTGTCCCGTTCATGCTCGCCGGACCTGGAGCATTTGTCGATTCAATGACGCCCGTTTCACCTCCCCCGAGAATTCACCGCCATTATCATGACGGCGTGTACATTCCACCACAAGCGGATACCGCCAGGGCCCTGGCGGATCTACGGGGACATCTAAATAAACAACAGAACAAGCACCCAGACGCAGCCATGATTATAGCTGGCGATTTCAACCAGGCGAATCTGAAGAAAGTGATGCCAAACTTTTTTCAGCACATCGATTGCACCACCAGGGAAGGAAATACGCTTGACCATTGTTACACCCCGTTTAGAGCCGGTTACAAGGCAGTACCGGCCCCTCCATTAGCTGGAGAAATTTGCATACAGGCCAAACATGTCCACTGACGATGTGGTCTCTCAAGTACTACATAGTACCCTCTCTCACCTAGACTGCCAGAAGGGGGGCTATGTGAGACTGTTGTTCATTGACTACAGCTCAGCGTTCAACACCATAGTCCCCACCAGACTGGTGGACAAGCTGATCGAGCTGGGTCTGAGCTCCGCTCTGACCGCCTGGATACTGGAGTGAAAGGCCCCAGGCAGTCAGGGTGGGGAATCAGACCTCCAACACCATCACCCTGAGTATCGGGTCCCCCCAGGGCTGTGTTCTGAGCCCCCTGCTGTATTCACTATACACACATGATTGTGTGGCCAAGTTCAGCTCCAACTCCATAGTGAAGTTTGCGGACGACACGTGGTGGTGGGGCGGATCTCTGACAACGACGAGAAGGCCTACCGGGAGGAGGTTGAGGTACTGGAACGCTGGTGTCAGGACAACAGCCTGCTCCTGAACATTGGTAAAACGTGATCGTGGATTTTAGGAGAACACAGCAGGGGACACACACACCACTGTGGATAAACAGGGGTACCGTGGACAGGGTGAGCAGCTTCAAGTACCTGGGGGTCCACATCTCAGAAGACCACACATAGACTCAGTCATAAAGAAAGCGAAGCAGCGCCTCTACCACCTGAGACAGTTAAGGAAGTTCAGAGTATCGGGGAAGATACTCCAGTCCTTCTACTCCGGAGCTGTAGAGAGCATCTTGACTGGAAACATCACCGCCTGGTATGGAAACAGCAAGGCACAGGACAAGAAGGCCCTACAGAGAGTGGTGCGCTCAGCTGAGCGTACTACGGGTATTGCACTACCACCCCTGCAGGTCTTATATAACAAGAGGTGCAAATCCAGAGCCTGCAGAATAATGAAAGACCCTCACCACCCCAACAACAGCCTGTTCAAGCTGCTGCGGTCAGGCAAACGCCTGCAAACACCAGCAACTAGGACAGAGAGACTTCGGCTCAGCTTCTTCCCCCAGGCCATCAGAGTCTTGAACACTGAACTCTCCACACACATAACACACACACTGTATACGCTCACACACTAACAGTCACTTTAGCATGAACACACACACACACATGCTGCACACGCTCACACTCAACGGTCACTTTACACAATGAAAAGGTCACTTAAATTTTTTTTATAATAAATAAAAGAACGGGAGTGGTTCTTGTATAGTAAATAGATGGATATAGCAAGTTAGCATAAGGACACATAGTATAACTGTGAATTGTATAGTATAGCATAGTAGTGTACATAAGACACAGTGCCTCATCCGTAGCTAACATTGTATTGCACTATCGCAGGACCTTAGCATGTCTTACCATGCTTTTTGTAAACTTTATGTACATTATACCTGTTATGTCTTATTCTTATTACTTGTATTATTGCACAAATGTCTTATTCTCATTCCTATTCTTATTACTTGTATTATTGCACAATCGCTGCGGGCATGACTGTATGCTTGTATGCCGTGACAAATAAAACTCTTGACTCTTGACTTGACTGTGTGTCCCCGACGAGGGAGAGAGATGGCACACACACATTTACACACACTTCTGCACGGTCCCGCGACTCCCGCCGGTCCCTCTCTCTCTCTCTCTCTCTCTCTCTCTCTCTCTCTCTCTCTCTCTCTCTCTCTCTCTCTCTCTCTCTCTCCCTCTCTATCTCTCTCTCTCCCTCGCTTGTTCTCTGCCTGTCAAAACCCGTTTGAGGAAGTGTCGGGTTACACTATGCGCTACAACCATAGAGGGGGCGTTACTGCAGATCAGTACCATATTCACGTCAGCAATACCGTCAAATCAGAACAGCTTAGTTGAGTGAGGGAAGATCTCGTGAACTCGAGACTAGACTGATGAGTCAATATGTGTCACTTGGCAGCGCTTGCGACCACAACTCGGCCCGCCCCTTTTTCGTCTACACGTGAAAACGTTTTTTTTTTTTTTTTTGTGTCTTTTTTTTTTTTATATATTATTATAAATTGAATGTATAAGCACATATATACTATAAAAACGAACAGTTAGAATATTTAAAAATAGTAACAACCTTTGTTTAAAAGTAGGCTGTTCACGACATGATTTCAGTGGAACGGGAGGCGTAATAACAATTTGCATTTGAATCGAATCTAAACCTTGGGGGGGTAGCCAGCCCGGAGCGCAACGCCCCCACAATACCTATACATACACCTGTTGGCATCTGGTGACACTTTTAATGTGTCTTGCGTTGAGATTGAGAGATGGATGCGAAGACGATCGCTGCTGAACTCAACAAGATATCTGCTGCGGGGAGAGCCATCGATGGATCGCATTTAATGAGTGGGTACTTAACGGACTATTTTCACCCAGGTGTCCCCGAACCACCGCCCAAACCGGACTCTTCAGATGAAGAAGAAGATTCGGAAAACGAAGTAGTGCCTGATATCGATCCGATACCGCAGCGCGCTGATGATTTTGAAGAGGAAGATGAGCGCGCGGATCAATCAGATTTAGAGGATGATTCTATTCACAGCGGGACCGTCACACCGGGCTATTCAACGGAATTAACGATGAGACATGTCGCAGATATGGTGTCTGTTGTAACCGTAGACAGTGACACCAAAGAAGAATTGAAAAAAATAAGAACGTTTGATTGCAAATGCTATAAAGAGCGGAAAGAGAATTCCGAACGGCAGGCGTTGTCGTGTACAACAAAACTGTCGGAAGAATTGATATACAATAGCAGACTGGACATGGCCTCATTGACGCCGAAAGAGAGGGACATGTGTCTGCTCTCGGCTATACAAACAGGCATCAATGATTCTGAAGTCACACAGAGCACGAAGAGAGTAAACACCATTCGCAAAGCTTCACGGACAGTGTACAGATTCCATAACGTCGTGGTCTGCCGGGCAACATTCTGCTTTCTCCATGGGTAAGTGCCATTATTATTCTGTGTGCATGTGTAACTATGACCGGTTAGTACAGGCTAGTATACATTCTGGAACATTCTGAATTGTGTTGTCATAGTAGTGATGTCATAGCAGACCCTTGATTGATTAAGTTTATTAACAGATTGCAGAATGGGTACAGTACAGTACAGCTCAATACATACAATTGTTAAGAGGATGCAGACCTGAGAAAGACTTTCGTCTTGTTTCCATCAGGGTCCCCCATTTTCAATTCATCATATGACACACATGACATACAGATAGACAGTACTGCTACATCTATACATTTATGACATACCAGATTTTCAAATACAGTACTGTTTGTGATACTAAAAAATATACATTTGACATAGAAACATGTGCATTGGGGAGGTTGGGTAGGTGGGGTGGGGCTGTACATTGGAGGTGGGGGGGGGGTTGGGTAGGGGGGGGGCACTGTACATTGGAATACTCACATACATTTGACATAGAAACTGTACATTGGAGGAGGTTGGGTAGGTGGGTTGGGTGGGGCTGTACATTGGAATACTGACATTTGTAGGGGCCAGTTTTGAATTGCAGTCTCCCGTAGGTGTTCTTTGAGAACTATAGAGAACTACAGTACTATACAATAATATTCTATATAGTGCAAAGCACGTGACTGTATTGAAGACATTATCATTGGCTCTAGCTAGCAGGGACTGTGTATGTGTGTATAATAATGATTTCACATTTTTTTTTGTTTAGGATAAGCTGTGGACTTCTCAAAGCTATTATCAAGCACTACAAGACAAATGGAATGACACCACGTGATAGGAAAAAACAACCGAGAACTCACAAAAAGTTTCTCTGTAAAGACGACTGTCAACGTGTGGTGGATTTTCTCACCAATTATGCAGAGGTCCATTCTATTGTCTTGCCTGGTAGACATCCTGGCCACAGAGACTACACTGCCAAGTTACTTCCAAGCAATCTGACAAAAGCGGCACTCTGGCGTCAATACAAACCGGCTGGGGAGGAAGCAGGTATGTGTGTTTGTTATTTATTAATTTATTGCAGTCGATACCCTGGCAGGCATCGCCGACATCGTGAGGAAAAGCTCTGAGGTAACCTAGTAAGGTTTAGTCGATAAACCAATGTACAGTTCCCCCCCCCCCACAATGTACAGTTTCTGCATCAAATACTCTTTTTTAACTCTTTTTGTATCACAAACCGTACTGTATTTGTAAATCACACACACACACACACACACACAGATGGACCCTGCATCCATACACTCTGTAGACATTGACTTTTATTTTATCTTACTAAAATTGTTTATTCTATTAGTCCCCTATACTGTCCAGATAGATGGACCATAGAAATGGACTATTTTATTGTATCTTCCTAATAATAATTATTGTTTATTAATTGTGCACTGTTGACAGCACTGTAAATCACACACACACACACACACACACACACACACACACACACACACACACACACACACACACACACACACACACACACACACACACACACACACACACACACACACACACACACACACACACACACACACACACACACACACACACACACACACACACACACACACACACACACACACACACACACACACACACACACACACACACACACACACACACACACACACACACTATACTATACTGTCCAGATAGATGGACCATAGAAATGGACTATTTTATTGTATCTTCCTAATAATAATTATTGTTTATTAATTGTGCACTGTTGACAGCACTGTAAATCACACACACACACACACACACACACACACACACACACACACACACACACACACACACACACACACACACACACACACACACACACACAGATGGACCCTGCATCCATACACTCTGTAGACATTGACTTTTATTTTATCTTCCTAAAATTGTTTATTCTATTAGTCCCCTATACTGTCCAGATAGATGGACCATAGAAATGGACTATTTTATTGTATCTTCCTAATAATAATTAGAAGAAAGAGGGGGAAGGGATACCACTTATTTTGCTTGATTACAGACAGATTACAGACTTCTGAATGATTGTATTGTACCCATTCTGCAATCTGTTAATAACATTTTCAATCAATCAATTAACGACACAGACCACATTGGTATAATCCCCAATTGCTAGGATACAATGCTAAACACTGGTAAAGGCCAGTTATAATGCATGGGACCTTTAACTATTCCTTATTTCCATTTGTGTATCTCAAGCTCCGTATGCTGTCTTGACAACTATGGTGTTGATACTGTAGTACAACAATTGAAAAGACCTTTTGGATAAAACACAGGGAACCCACCTACCAAATGTGCTCTCTCTGGGGCTTGAGCTGCACAAGCTTTTAGCGAAGACAAATCATAATGGCTGCTTGGATCCCTAATAAAGTAATTACACATTCTGTATGAAGCAAACCAATATACTTCCCAATAACTGGATGTAAAGCCACATAGTGAGATGTGTGAGTGTGCTATATTTGGTGTGTGTGTGTGTGTGTGTGTGTGTGTGTGTGTGTGTGTGTGTGTGTGTGTGTGTGTGTGTGTGTGTGTGTGTGTGTGTGTGTGTGTGTGTGTGTGTGTGTGTGTGTGTGTGATGTGGTGTCGTTGTTCCTGGCCACTGTTTAGAAGTTCAACAGCACTGCTTATGGCCTGGGGCGTGTGCAGGGGCCAAAGGGGTTGGGCTGGCACACAATAAAGAACACTCGTCTACACACACGCGCGCGCGCGCACACACACAGCCCCCCGGTCCTGATCAATACATGACAAGAGTAAATCTCCTCTGGACGTCAGGCAGGCCAATCAAAGGGCTGGATGTACTTATAAAGGATCACAGCAGCCAGGAGACAACAACAATATCACAATGGTGCTACCAGCCTGGGGTTATGGGAGTGGAGGAGGGAGGAGCGGACAGGGGTTTGTGTCTGTGTGTGTGTAGGTGTGTAGGTGTGTAGGTGTGGGTGTGTGTGTGTGTGTGTGTGTGTGTGTGTGTGTGTGTGTGTGTGTGTGTGTGTGTGTGTGTGTGTGTGTGGGAGTGTATGTATGTGTGCATGTTTAAATGTTTAAATACCGAATAATACACTTTGTGTTTTTACAGTGAGAAACTCAGTGCCTGGAACAGGCTAATCTGCCTGACAACAGTTTCTCTGATCTCCTCCATTCACCTCAGTTGACTGAGACAAATGGGTGAGCCACAAATAGATAATGGCCTCAAAGTGGCATCCATATTCTACTGTATGTCTTTGTGTGTGTGTGTGTGTGTGTGTGTGTGTGTGTGTGTGTGTGTGTGTGTGTGTGTGTGTGTGTGTGTGTGTGTGTGTGTGTGTGCGTGCGTGCGTGTGTGTCAGTCCGCATACATTTCTTCTGTCACCGCCATTTATCTCTCCCAAGCCCCTCCCCCCTTTGATTGGCAGGTGCCAGCTCAGCAGTGCTGATGGACAGGCCCTTTATCTGGTCCTACCAGACAGAGACACAGTCACACAGGGACACACACACACACACAATGATGGATTAGGCCTAGATGGAGATCACAGTGCCCAGTCTCTGTTGGGCATATGCTGACAGTACACACCTCTTGTTTGCCCTCTACTGACGCACACACGCGCGCGCACACACACACACGCGCGCGCACACACACACGCACACGCCCACACACACACACACACACACACACAAATATCACCCTTGGTAAGGGGGTTCATAGTTGAGACTATATACATTACATGGATGTTAATGGAAAAGGAGCAGTTTGACAATACAAAATAAAAATATTATTATGTTATTATCTGAATAACAGCTTTGGGGTCACCTCGTTAGAATGTAATGGATATGGGAAACACACCAGTGTGTGTATGTGAAACTAAAAGACCTACGCCTTATGACCCGGCCAGTTTACGAGAGTGTCTCTCGTGGATATGGTTCCTCAGGATCCCTCTGTGCTCCTTGTGGAATCCAGGAGAACAAGCACAGTGGTCCTGCGGCTCACTGGGTAGAGCATGGCACTGACAGGGTTAAAGGCTGGACTCTCACTGGGTAGAGCATGGCACTGACAGGGTTAAAGGCTGGACTCTCACTGGGTAGAGCATGGCACTGACAGGGTTAAAGGCTTGACTCTCACTGGGTAGAGCATGGCACTGACAGGGTTAAAGGCTGGACTCTCACTGGGTAGAGCATGGCACTGACAGGGTTAAAGGCTTGCCTCTCACTGGGTAGAGCATGGCACTGACAGGGTTAAAGGCTGGACTCTCACTGGGTAGAGCATGGCACTGACAGGGTTAAAGGCTTGCCTCTCACTGGGTAGAGCATGGCACTGACAGGGTTAAAGGCTTGCCTCTCACTGGGTAGAGCATGGCACTGACAGGGTTAAAGGCTTGCCTCTCACTGGGTAGAGCATGGCACTGACAGGGTTAAAGGCTTGCCTCTCACTGGGTAGAGCATGGCACTGACACTTGTCACTGTAATATGTTTTTCCTGCCATTCTCTGGGGCCCCAATATGACATGTTTAAATTCTGTATATTACACATTATACTGATTCTACTTTCCCACAGATGAATTCAGATCAACCCCAGTACCTTGATGAAGGCATGGAGTTGCTCCAGCTGGGAGTAGGACAGGCCCAGGCGTCTCTGCAGCGTGTCCAGGGCCTGGGAGCTCTGCTGAGCGAGTCCTTCCATCTGCCTGGTGGCCGTCTGCTCCAGCTCCGCCATGGCCCGCTCGCTGGTCCCCGCACGGGCCTGGAGAGCCTTCACACGAGACTGCAGAGCCTCCACACGCTGCTCCTGAGATAAGATAGAAAATGCTTCAAAGTATTTTCTAAGCTAAATATACTCCTGCAAAACTGTGATCTCTAAAGGACTCCGACTTTCAAACGGCATGTTGAAATGTCTGCTCAGTCATCACAAGAGAACAGATTTTGGGGGGATTTGGAGTACTTCAATAATCCAGTTAGGGAAACTTTCTGCGTGCAGGATTAGTCATCATACCCCTGTAGCGGGGGGTGGGGGGGCTGTCTTGCTCAACGACAGCACGACAGGGATGGGCACATTGTGTGGCTGCCAGAGGGGATCAAACCTGTGACGTTCCTATAACAGGAGAGGCTTTCTAACCACCTGGGTGGAAGTTGGGCTTGGTAGGAGAAAACATCCTATACCATGTCATCACAACAGCAGTCATAGTGTATATTTTCAGCAATATGTTCGTTTACCAATAGGTTAAAGTGTTATTAATGAAATATGAGTTTAGGAATTGTATTCAATAGATCGCGAATTTCGACTGGAAATAAATCCGAGCGGCCATTTTGCTGTAGTCATTATGATGAAGGAAAGACAGGGCTTTCAATGAGCGTTGAAATAAAAAAACTACATCTCGGGTTCTCCAGCTTTCTGGAAGCGAATGACTTCCTGATTATAATTTTTTATTTCTCGGGATTATATACCACAAAACTGAACGTTATTGGCATAGTTTGGAGCACAGTTCGTTTGTATCCCTTCTGTGAACATTTAGCAACCATCCCTGTTGAAATCCATTTCAAAATGGCGGAGCTGTCTCAAAAATAAAAAGCAGACTGTAAATACAGTAGATTTCACTCTCGGTTCTTCATGCACACCTGGTGATACTAAATCCAAATTGAACTCTGTCATTGGAACGAGTAGATTTGGCCCGATCCATAGATGTGCAACATCGGTATAATAAGGTAATTTATAGACCTGCTATTATATATTCTATAATAATATTTCAAATTGCATGAGTCCGGATGGCAGAATTCAGTACTGTATCTACAAAACCTTCTGTTTAATCATCTTCCCTTTATTAATTTCCTTAGATTTTTTGTACACGTGACACGTTTTTCATGTCTGGTAATTTTTAGCATGGTGTTATTCACTGTCAAATATGCAAAAAGAAATCATAATTCATATTCTCCTTTGTTTCATCACAATTTAAGCAAAGCCTACACACTATTTCTGACACTGGGATGACTGGGAATACATTCCCTGAGGTCCATGATGTCCCTAAATACCAATAACATGCAAATGGACCTTGTAGAAGTGGAGCAATCTTCCATTTACTTAGGTATGTATTTTTAGGCGGATTTTCAGAAAATATGGCTAGGGCTTAAGAGGTTTAAGAGGCTTAAGTCTTATCATGTAATGCCCCAAGCACAACCCGTGAACACACCTGTATCTGGTAAATCAAATGATCTACATCAATTACAAAACATTTTATGACTGAAAATGTTTTGTATGTAACTAATTATTAGTATTATTATGAATTTGCGAGACAATGACATGTTAAAGGAACACGCCAACTGTTGAGGAAATTTGCTTATTTGTCTACCCTGGAGTTAGACAAGCAGATACATACCCTTTTCTTCTCTGTGCATGCATTAGGCTTAGGGAACAGCTGTACCGTTAGCCTAGCTTAGCGTCATTCACTGGAAGTAGGTGTACCAGTGTAGCCTAGTTCCCAACAGTCACGAAATACACTCCAAATACAACTCCAAGACGTTCCTGTAAACATGTTGTGACCTGTGTATTTACCACGTGGAGAAAAAAAGAAATTAGACATTTCCGTTTTCTAAGCAGATATATACTCTGAATTTTTTTTTGCTGAACCACTGCTGCCTGGGCGTAGTGATTTTATCACCTCAAAAGCCCTGTTTTTAACAACATGTTCACAGGATCCCCTACCTGACAAAGACCCATCTTGGTCGAAACCTTGCGCTCGGGGGCATTAAATAATGGAGAAGAAAATATAGATTGGCTTGGATTGGTTTTTACTCCATAGGACCAGTGAAACACTGTGGATGTGGCCTCTCTCTCTCTCTCTCTCTCTCTCTCTCTCTCTCTCTCTCTCTCT
>NC_140171.1:31970227-32008590 GCF_963971535.1 Notolepis coatsorum
TTCTGGGCGCCGATCGTTGAGTGCCATAAATGTAATAAGTCGTTTTTGGATTGTTTGATCTTTTTACTTTGATCCCCGCTTTACACAGTTGCCCAGAGCGATCTGCATCATTTATGCACGTCCCGACAATTTGGAACTGCATTCTGATCAACCATCACCAGGTGGCAGTATCGTCCTGTGTCTGAACTGCATGGGGCTCTGGGCTGGTAGCCAGATTCACTTTCAGTTTCTCCTCGCGAGTGGCCACTCCTTCCCCCGGGACAGAAATTCACAGTCCTCGCCTCGGGATTCCGTTGCATGAGCGTATTTGACCATCGAAACGTGTATAGATATATACACTGGTAACGCGATGGCGATGCGATCACTTGGAATTATTCTTTTGGAATACCTTCTGGCTAAGGTAAGGTACATTCTATGTCTATTTGACCTAATCTGAAACGTGTTGTTTCAACGGACGAAAAACATGCTTGGCAAACGTGATCATAGTTTTGAGTTAAAACGACCCCCCCCCCCCCTTGATGATTTTGTGATGATACATATACAAGTCATATACCTTTGATATGGGAGTTTTCAGGGGATCAGCCAGAACAGTTTGGGCTTATTGCTAGACCAGATTTAAGTTTTGTAGTCAGTAAACTTTCCCAGCATCTTTCTGAACCAAGTGAAGAGCATTGGAACACTGTAAAACATGTGTTCAGGTATCTTAAGGGTACAACAGACCGTGGCTTATGTTTTAAAAAGAATGATACAGGTGAACTAGGCCTAATAGTCCACAGTGATGCTGACTGGGCATCAGACGTTGTAGACAGACGTAGTACCACAGGGTACTGTGCCAGTCTAAGTGAGAGAAGCTCTCTCATTTCATGGAAGAGTAGAAGACAGCCAACAGTTGCACTTTCTACCTGCGAGGCAGGATACATGGCCTTAGCATCAGCCATACAGGAGTGTATGTATTTGCAACAGCTACTCAAGGGTATTGATGGATGTCAGTATGCACAAACCAAGGTTTATGATGATAACCAAGGAGCTATTGCACTAGCCAGGAATCCTGTAAACAGGCAAAGATGTAAACATATTGATATAAAATATCACTTCGGGGTGCTCCAGTAGCACACCATGTTACCGCGCTGCGTCGCGGGACTCCGTGCTGCGTCACGGATCTGGTTGACTCCGAGTTCGATTCCCGGACTCGCCGTCATTTGCCGAATGTCTCCCCCTGCTCTCTCTCCCGTTTCACCCTACAACTGTCGGTCATGCTTGACCAGAAAAGCGATAAACGCTAAAAAAAAATAAAGTAAAAAAAATAAAAAATAAAAAAAATAACACTTCATAAGAGAAACTGTGAATAGTGGGAGGATATGTTTGGAATATTGTCCTACTGACAACATGATTGCTGATGTGATGACAAAACCAGCCACTAAGCTACAACTGAAGAAGTTTGCTCAGTATTTGTTTGGCACTTAGTTAGAGTGAAAGAAAAGCATGGATGTGCCAATATGTTTTTTTGTTGTTGTTGTTTATTTTGTATTGAAGGCCAAAGAGGGAGAATATATTATATATATATTTTTGTTTTGTACCACAATAAGCTAAGTTCGAGTGGGGGTGTTAAATATATTATTATTATGTGCGCCCTTGCTCATTTGTGTTCTACAGAGGGCGATGTAGTAAATCCAGTATGTGACGTCACTGACGTTTCCTTTCCATTCCTGTTCCGGTCTATTATTTGTGAATGATTGTTGTTGATATATATAGCGGCACTACGACCGCATCTCGCCCCGCCTAAGAAATAAATATGCCAGAGGCTAAAGATGATCAATGAGTCGATTGAGTTCTATTCAATCGCCACCGCAACGCACTCCGTTTAACAGCGATCACAGCCGTCTGGTTTGATACAACCTAAAACCTAGGTTGTACTGTACCAGACTGAACAGGTTCTCCCCACGCTGAAGTTGCGTAGCAACAACAGACAAGAAGTTGACTTCGAGAATAACTCATGTACAAATACCGATATGCCCTACTTTGTTTACTTGTTTATTGCACAATGTCGCTCTATTGGTTGGATTCTTATTATATATTATTACTATTGTATTATGCACATCGTTGCGGGCAATTTCATTTTATAAATAATAAATAAAATATATATTAGACACGCTGGGATTCAAACCCGGGGCGTCGGCTTGAGAGGAATGCGCATAAACCATTAGACCACGGTACTAGACAAAATATATCCATTATATATCCCTTATAAACAGAGCCCACCTGGCACCTCCACTAGCAATCTACACAAAATATACACATTGACTGCTCCATTCGACAGGTTTTAACTGGTTAATTATTTTAATCAGCGACATTGCGTACACAAACTTATTGTTAACAAGAAGCATTACACTAACGCTTTCTTCTGATGAAATGAATGGACAAGAGAGCCATACGTCGGCCGTCTAATGAAGTTAGATTTGACACGTTTTAATATATACACTTTGACTGCTGAATTTACACGTTTAACTTATTCATTCTTTAACTCAGCAACATTCTAATCGTGCAGTCTGTAGACATACTGTAGGACGTTGTAGCATCCTACTGTATGAATGAAGTCACCAGCTGTAATGGAACTGAATGGAACTCAAGCTTCCAATGAATGAACAAAAAGCCGGTGCGTCGGGCAGTTGTCACCAGCTGTATGAGAGCGCCCCCGCTGGTCATTGTTAACATTAACCATGCCAAACGGCATCAAAACGGCCCAAAAACAGCTGTTCCATGACTATTTCTGGCTGTGTCTGTAACACATAGTTTTATCTCGCGATGAAAAAAGACTATTATCTTGGAAATGCGCGATGTTTAGCGTGTAATAAACTACAAACTACAGCGTGTGGAAACAAACTATTACTCCCATGCTGGACTACAAGTAATGTTTGTCAAAATGGGCCACACCGTGTCTCTACAGCTATAATACAGAACACACACACAGCTTCGCAAACATAGTGCAACGACCAAGGAAACGACTAGAAAGGCTGGCATTCTAAAGGTACTCGGAGGAGCGCGGCACTCAAAGTGTTAAGGTGATGATCTGCACTCGATTGTTTCATTTCAAGTCCATTGTGGTGGTGTACAGAGTCAAACTTGTGAAAATGGCGTCAATGTCAAAATATTTAAGGCCCTGACTGTAACTAACCAGCTCCAGCCTGTGTGGCTGACGCTGTGTATGTTTGAGGAACCTACAGTGGATAGTTGTGAATAAGCTGAGTGGATACTCTGAAGTTATGACCTTTTTTTTTCTTCTGCTACTGTACTGGCAGTCTGTTCTTCACTGAGCACCCTTGGGCAGTCCTTTGGAACACAGTAGGCATCCCCCCTTGAAGTGGGTACAGAAAGAGAATTGATGATGAAAGTGGACATTCCTACCACCGTGTCCTGGCTGTGCAGAATGGATGTATTGAACTTCCTGACTGTGTCATCACACACACAGATGGACTGTGGTTGTAGCACTGCCGCCTGCCTCCCCTTTGTTGTTCTTTAAGGAAGTTTCTGTGGATAAAAAGCCACTCTTGTTCGACCTTCGCCCCCCCCTTCCCCGGTGCTGTAGCTTGGCATTGAAGCCACTCGGCTAATCAGGACTGCTAGTCTTGATTGCGGAGCTCCACCTAAAGGTTGCATCTCTTTTGTATGGATATCACCTCACTATATTTAAACCCGCCCCTGATTGTGCCTGGATCAACTCATTTCCACGCCTAATGAGAAGGAACTTGAAACAAAGACCCGGTGCGTTCCCCGTGTTTAATCGGAGGTGTATTTAAGGTGTATTTGGGTCAGATGCCTAACAAACGCAGGTTGCACACAGACCTGATGTTTCCAAACAACGCGTTCAAGAAAGAGGAGAGGTTTTTAATTACAGTATCTGTGGCCCCAAGTGTCCAATTCCCTTTCATATCGGTCTCTAGGGGCCCGGAGGGGAGAATAGAGAGGGAACTGCTCCATCGCAGTGGTAGGTAATTACTAAGGAGAGAGAAAATAATATATAATAATATGCTTGACGGTACTCTGTGATTTTCTTACCTGAGAGCCTCTTTGCAAATGTGACATATTCATTATCGGGGATAATCAAATGCAAGACTTTCTAGTAGGTGTGTGTGTGAGTGTGCGCCCAACCCCCCCCCCCCCCCCTTATCGTGTTGTTGTTGTTGTTATTATTCCCCCGTTTGATAAATTTGATTTTCAAACAAAAGTGAGAAGATCAAAGATCAGAGAGCTGTTTTCTCCCCACTCTGTGATCATGAAAAGTACTGTAACTACTTCTCTCACCTTGACGGTGGCCTAGATTGGAGACGGCTCCTCTAGCCAGGAGAATGGGACTTCAGGCCTCCTGCCCCCTCATTTAGGCCACCAGGAATGTGTTAGTCCATCCATCGATCTTCTATGCTTTGGTCCATGCTGACTAATTATTAATCATTTCAGTAATTTCTTGAAAAATTATAAGCACATCTCTGCTAAGCACTACGTTTAAAGAGGTCCTTCTACATGATTGCACGAGGGAAACACAAGTTTACAAATGTGTCTATTTAAGACGGCTAATCAATTCGTCGACAAAGTGCTACTGTAGACTATTAGTCAACTAATGTCTTTAGTCGATGACGGCCCTATCTGGGACGTGGGATTTATAGTAGTGAATCAAGTGCTGTCCTCACATTGAGTCTGCTCATCATACACTGGAGAGCCCATACTGTACTAGCACAGCCTCACTTACTCATGGTGACAAGGGCTGTGCTGATACTGGTATCAGATATCTGGCAGGTATCAGAGAAGTCCCACTGTACCAAGAGCCATGTGGAACACATCAGAAATCCAAGCTAAGAGGCTTGATTATCTATACATTTTTGACACATAGAAGTATGTTCTCTCTAGTGCAGAAAAATGGATTATCTCTCAATAATGTCTGTCCAATGAGTGAACTTTCCTCAGGAACTAGAAACCTTTTGAGGAACTTGTGCGTTTCCTCCACAGGGACCAGGGTCTAAATTAAGTTCCAGGGGCATTTTACCCCCCAAAAAATCTTTCCAAGTATAGGAACTATAAGGGCGGGTCTTGCAGCGCTGAACATTCTGATTAGTTGAGTTTCAACTGTTTTTTCATAGATCTGCAGCACAAACCAGTTTATTTTGTTCATTGATTTTTTGTATTTTTTTTATTTTGTTCATCGCCGCGGGCAGACGTTGTAAACAGACCCGGTGTGCCCGGAGGTCTGACGATGTCGTTCGGTCCATCGAAAAATATGGAAATATCCAGTAATCCGACATGTGAAACAATGTCCAGTAGCTCTTGTCTTGTGTACAAAGGGTCACCACGAATAGACTGGACATGACATAATGCAAATAATAGTTGATCTGCCGTTCCTGCCGGCGAGACAAAGAGCCCACTGCCACCTATCGGGATTTGATCGTCATCACAGTTTGGCGTTCAATGTTTTTGGTAGTCAATGTGTTAACATTAGTGCTGTCAGGCGATTAAAAAAAATCTAATTAATTACAGGATTTGTAATTAATTAATCAAATTAATCGCATTTTTATCGCATAACCATTTTAGGCCTGATATTCTATATTCTATAATCATATTTCAAATTGCATGTGTCCGGATGGCAGAATTCACTACTGTATCTACAAAACCTTCTGTTTAATCATCTTCCATTTATTCATTTGCTTAGATTTTTCAGGTCTGGTCAATTTTAGCATGGTGTTATTCACAGTAAAAAAAAAAATAAAAAATCAATTGAATTCATATTCTCATTTGGTTCATTACAATTTACTCAAGCCTAGTAACATACACATTATTTCTGAGATTCCCTGAGATCCATAGATGTCCCTAGAATCAGATACCAAGAACCTGCAAATGGACCATTTAAAAATAAAAGTCTGTAAATGTTTATTCTACGTTCTTATGGAATGAATGAGATAAAAAAATTAAATAAAATTTAAATATATATATTTTTTAAATAATTTTTTTGTTAATTTTCATAACGCGATAATTTGCTGTTTAATTAATTAATCTAATTAATGTGATACACTGACAGCCCTAGTTAACATCCAACGTCATCTGCTTATCAACCAGAAGATGTGCATGTGAAATGCGTATTATAAGATGTTATTACATGGCGTTTTCACATTCGCCGAAATGCTTGCTTGTGATTGGTCAATAGCGCGCGTCAGAGGTCCGTTATCACACAATAATGACCGCTGTGGAACAATAATGACCGCTGTGCGCAGCTGTTCGCAATCAAGCCCACTGACATCAGTGCAATCAGACACTGCCGGTGTTCTGCTGCCGGGGAAGCTGCCGGCGATGACGGGGCGGAGCGACGAGCGGAGCCAGAACCAGTGTTGCGAGTCGATGTAAAATGAATTAGGTATATTGTTAGTAAGTTAGCCATGTAATAAGCGGGATAATGTATAGCTATACTCGATCATTGTCGCAAAATAATTGACCTTCACTGACGTTTAAAACACCTCGCCGAGGCGACTCGGTATTTTAAACTCTGTGTCGGTCAATTATTTTGCGACAATGACCTCGTAGCTATACATTATCCCTTACATAAATCTAGTGATCAAAAGTGATAATCTTTTCCAGCAAATATTATTATATATTAGTTACGACAATATTGTGTTCAGAATGTGCCAAATGAGGCAACTGATTGGCGCAGTGGGCAAGGCGCTTGCCACTAATGCAGGAGACGCTGGGTTCGAGCCCAGCTCTCGGCGTTGCTACCGGTTTGGCCGGTCATTCATACTAACACAATTGGCAAGTGTTAGAGAGGGTGGGAAAGCCGGTGGGTGGGGATTGGACGTTGTGGACAGCGACTCCTACAGGTCGGTTGGGTGACGCCGGTGCGACGGAAACAGGAAGTAGCGGCGGCAGCGTGAGCCTCCCACGCGTTACTCCTCGCCACAGAGTTCGAGCTGCTGCTGTGAAAAGATGCGACAGGCTGCCTCCTCGTGTACCGGAGGGGACACGTGATGCAAGGCTTCTATCCTCACTACAGCCGACCAGTGGGAGGCATAGTCTAGCAACGTTCAAGACAGGGGAGGGAAGAATTGGATAATACGAAATTGGGATGCGAGAAAAATAGAAAATGGGGAGAAAAAGTGGATACAAAAAAAAGAATGTACCAAATGAGATGGCTGGTCTGGGTGATGTTAGAATGTATGGGCAGAGCACACATTGATAGGAGTTGATAATAATCTATGCACTTTTTTTAATTTTTTTTATCAAATCTCTTAGTTACATCAATATTGTGCTGTCAGAACTATGTAGGACATCTAGGTAGTGTAGGTGGTGTCTAAGGTACTTCCGGCTTGGTCAGTCCACCCTACGTACACAATTGGTTCGTGGGGTGTTCGCGGGTAGGAAGCCGGTAGGGTATGAGACCTGGTTGTTGCAATAGGGACTCCCACTGGTCGGTCTGGGCACCTGTTAAGCAGGGAGGGGATCTGGGGGAGATAGTGTGAACCTCCACGCACGTTACGCTCTCCCAACTGGGAAAACTTGTATTAGAAGTTGATCAAAGTGATCTATGTATTGAAAACGATCATTTCTTTCAGTGAATCTCTTCAGGCTTGTGATTGTACTGTAGGTGTAAGTATTTCCAAAGTGCAGTGTCGGCAGGGATAACATCGGATAAGACTAACACCTGGCGCCACTTTTTTATTTCCACTCCAAACAATCTTGGAGATGCTGGACTCACGTCGAGTTGCCAGTGCATCGTGTGGTCTGTTGCACGTTCCCGTTCAATGCAAGTACCAACACATGGCACAAGAGAGAATGCAGGGAACATTGGTCTGTTAATTTAACCGTGATCACGAAGATCTGATCAGAGAAGATTGTCCTTGATGTTCTAGTATAGTTCACTTATTGAGACACTGAAATGCCTGATATAGACCTTTTTCATACGTCAGCGGATTTGCCTTAAAGGGGAACTATTTTACTATTTCTTTCACTATTTGGGCACTTTTACACAATTCCTGTGAGTCTATGGAACACCTCTGTAATTTTATTTTTTTTATTCATTGTTTTGTATTTCTAATCAAGTCCTCAAAAACAGCATTTTTCTACCTCAAGATCTTAAGCCGTTTTGAGCCTGGGCTCCAACCACTGTGTGCAGCTCATCATGTACCTGATGCCACACAGCCACATTATCATGCAGCGGTGTCTCTCTGACATCACAAATCAGCACATTTTCAGATGACTCAGTTCAGTGAGGGTGAATATTGTGAGAGGAGAATTGGAAGAATGCGCCAATATGAGAATTAGAGACATAGATCATATTAATATAAGTTCACATAGCTAGGAAACAATGCTAAACACTGAAAAAGGCCATTTATAAGATAGTTCCCCTTTAATCTTCACGGATATTTTAGACTGCGGTGGAAACGCAGACAAACAGTGGGCTGAAGGAACCTTTTAGTTCCTTGAACAGTAGTTCAATAGTGCAGTACTAATATCACAGCCGTACACTGTGGAGTAGCCTGTATACAGTAGAACAGATTCTACTCTCTAATCAGAAGAATTGAAACCTAAGCGTACACTGCGGACGTTGTCTTTGAAGTATTGACTTGTTGAATAATTGAGTGACGCTCAGTAGTCACTTACACTTCTCCAGTAAATTCTAAAACCACGTCATCATAACCCTTATCTCCCACTCAGATTAAATCTTTATGATGTGCTGTTTCTCTCTCTCTCTCTCTCTCTCTCTCTCTCTCTCTCTCTCTCTCTCTCTCTCTCTCCCTACCCCCCCTATCTCTCTTGCTCATACTCTCCTTTTCTCACTCATTCTTCCCTCTAGTTCTCTCTCCCTCTGCATCTCTCTTTCTCTCTCTCACTCTCTCTCTCTTTCTCTCTCTAACTCTCTCATTTGCATTCTCTCCCTCTAGTTCTCTCCCTCTGGCCTCTGCATCTCTCTTTCTCACTCTCTGTCTCTCTCTTTCTCTCTCTCACTCGCTTTCTCTCTCACTCGCTTTCTCTCTCTCTTTCTCTCTCTCACTTGCACTCTCTCCCTCTAGTTCTCTCTCACTCCTAGTTATCTCCATCTCTCTCTAGCTCTTTCTCTCTCTCTCTCTCTCTCTCTCTCTCTCTCTCTCTCTCTCTCTCTCTCTCTCTCTCTCTCTCTCTCTCTCTCTCTCTCTCTCTCTCTCTCTCTCTCTCTCACTGTAGTTCTCTCTCTAACTCTCTCTCATTCTCCCTCTAGTTCTATCTCTATCACTGTCTCTCTAGTTCTCTCCCTCTCTCTCTCTAGTTATCTCTCTTTCTCTCTCTCTCACTCTAGTTCACCCTCTCTCTTTCTCTCTCTCTCACTCTAGTTCTCTCTCTCTCTTTCTCATTCTCCCTTCTAATTCTCTGTAATTTAAACGTCCACACAGACACGGCACGTCCAACACCACAGCCGCAAATTGGGCCCTTGAAAACAATCGCACTAACCTGTTACGAGGGAGAAGACAAAAAGAGCAGGAATGATCGATTGGTTAAGAGAAAAGTTGTGTGTATAATGCCACTACCTGACAATGGTCGCTGGAGTGTTGTAAGGTTGAGCTGCTGTTCGCCTGGAGGTGCGCCCCGAGCCATAGAATACCAATGTAATTTAATTGGCTCATAAAAAGACTTTTCGCTCGCAGTCCCTCACCTTGTCTTTGTCTCCAGTCCACACACACACACACACACGCACGCACGCACGCACACACACACACACACACACACACACACACACACACACACACACACACACACACACACACACACACACACACACACACACACACACACACACACACACACACACACACACACACACACACACACACTCTCTCTGTCAGTGTCAGTGGCTTAACATGTCAGTTCAGCAGCCGGCTGCGTTAATGAAATCATACCCAGACAAAAGGTGTGATCTTCAGGGCCTGTTGAATAGTAATGGCTCTAAGTTAGCATAGCTTAGTGCTAGCTGTTGGATCACTGCCATGGGGGACAGGGCGCCTCTTGGAAAAACAGGGGGAGCGCGTGGCTTAGCCCGAACGCCGGCTAGCTCTGCCGACGGGGACAGGAGAGCAGGTGATTCAGCTGTAGCGCAGTGTTAGTGCCTTAAGGGTCCCAGGGGAGGCAGGGCAGCAGCAGCTGTAGCGCAGCTTACAGCACCTTGGAGGACCGCTGTGGGGAACTCCCTTTTCACTGCAGTGGTGGCAGTCAGATGAGTGAGGATGACTGTGTGTGTGTGTGTGTGTGTGTGTGTGTGTGTGTGTGTGTGTGTGTGTGTGTGTGCGTGTGCGTGTGTGTGTTTAGATGTGTACAGTATGTACATGTGCACGTCTGGCTAGAATATCCGAGTCTGTGCTCCGCTGTAGGAAGATGGATCAGAATAAAGCTTTCTATTCAAGTGCAGGATTCACATTTACCATCAATTATACTGAGCTCACAAAGTCTTATCACTACAGCTGATGGCCTCTAACATCGGTTAACTGTTTCACGTTGGGGGCGACAGTGGATCAGGAGGTAGAGCGGTCGTCTGGTAATCGGAAGGTTCACGGTTCGATTCCGGCTCCTCGCGGCAGCGCGTCGAAGTGTCCTTGAGCAGGACACTTAACCCCTTAACTGCTCCCGATGAGTCGGTGTGTGAGTGAATGGGTGAACGTGAGGCATAAGTTGTAAAGAGCTATACGTTGAAAAGAGCTATAAATGCAGTCCTGTTACCATGTACCGTTCATGTCTACCTGTTTTGCCTCTATGCTTTCTTAGTATTCTGTCTTGGAAGTCTAGAAGTCCATGACCGGTTTTACATTCCTCACAAAGACTTAAAATACTTCTGCCAGTAGATAATACCTCTAAATCCAAGGAGTTTTTAAAGGCCCAATCAGTGATCCACACATAAACACACCACCAAAAAATAAGAAATAGAGTTGTTTGCGTTGTTAACGAGTAGAACAGATTGATTCAGAATAAGTTGAGATAAGTTACAAACAGCCAAACTCTTGAAGAATGTATGCGAGTAGTATACCCTGCATTCATATGGTCAGAAGAATGACCAACTGGGGCTTTAAACAATGCTTAACATTACCGTGGTGACAGTAATTTTCGGTGGTGCAGAGAGGAATATAATGACTAGTTAGGCTTTCTTAGACCGATGATAAGCCAAACCTCAGTCCTAGACATTCTGAAGGGGTTCTGAAGACACAGCCCATGTTTACCAGATAGTGTTGTTTACACATATTATTTTAATGATCCAGTCTCCCTCTCAGCTGTCCCATAAGAGGCCTGTGTTGTGGCTGTGGCTCTTTTACTGGGTTTGTTTGCTTAGTTAGTGACTCTAAGTGGAGTTAGCTGATTAGGGGATTGTGTGTTTGTGTGTGTGTCTGTGTGTGTGTGTGTGTGTGTGTGTTTGTTTGCATGATTGTGTGTTGTGTTCTCACTTCTCTTCTTTGTGTGTGTACGTGCGTGTGTGTGTTCTCTCTTGTGTGTGTTTGTGGTCTCTCGTGTGTGTGTGTGTGTGTGTGTGTGTGTGTGTGTGTGTGTGTGTGTGTGTGTGTGTGTGTGTGTGTGTGTGTGTGTGTGTGTGTGTGTCTCTAGAGGAGGTGGGCAGAGGGAGATGTCTCAGCAGTAACAGTAGTGAAGTGGTTCTCTGAGGAGCAGGGCTGTGTGTTTGATGCGCCCAGCGCTGCTGGGACTGTCTCCCTACACACACACACACACACACACACACACACACACACACACACACACACACACACACACACACACACACACACACACACACATGCACACACACACACACACACACATGCACACACTTTTCTCAGCCCACAGGGCCCCATGTTCCCTGCTCCTGCTCCCTCTAATGAAGAGCAGAGGTGTGTGTGTGTGTGTGTGTGTGTGTGTGTGCATGTGTGTGTGTGTGTGTGTGTGTGTGTGTGTGTGTGTGTGTGTGTGTGTGTGTGTGTGTGTGTGTGTGTGTGTGTGTGTGTGTGTGTGTGTGTGTGTGTGTGTGTGTGTGTGTGTGTGTGTGTGTGTGTGTGTGTGTGTGTGTGTGTGTGTGTGTGTGTGTGTGTGTGTGTGTGTGTGTGTGTGTGTGTGTGTGTGTGTGTGTGTGTGTGTGTGTGTGTGTGTGTGTGTGTGTGTGCGTGCGTGTGTGTGTGTGTGACATGTATGCATGCGTGTGTGTGTGTATGCATGGGTGCACGTGTGTTTATGAGTACCTGACTTGCATAGCTTATTGGCAATAAGAAACAAGACTGGATTTTAAATTATAATTGTGTAAAAATAAAATGTTTGATACACAATAGTACCACAGTTAGATCTCACATTGTGATTGGTTAAGGAACATTCAAATCAAGTGTAATGCTCTCATACCCTAGCAATGCGCTCGTACCTTAGCAATACTCTCATCCATTCAAATCAAATGTATTTGTCTTCTTTCAACAAATCAAGAAGAAACATCAACAAGAGAGAAACCTTAGAAGGGCCGTTCAAGGGGGGATTGGATGTCGGTGATAATAGTGTTGCTATCGATGATCGATGGGTGGAGAATAAAACAGGCGAATAGTTGGTATGTATGTACATTTACGTGTAATAAAACACAAATATGTACATAGCAACTGGGGTACATAAGAACATTTTTGAAAGATTTAAATAGAATACAGCTAAGAACAACAACAACAAAAGAAAAAGCATAGGGAAACGAGCGCTTTTATATAATAAAGGCTAAATGTCAAGGCTCAGAGCTCAAAATATCAGTCATATTCCGTTTGCACACGTGTATGTATTCCGCTCTGATCCATTTGAAGTATGGGGGCGACGTAGAGAAGATTGCAGCATCTTGGCCATCATATATATGCATACATGGTAACAATATAATCAAAGTATATAAGAATTATTAAATGAAAGTAGTAAATAGAACTAAGAATTATTGCAAGCGCTGGTATACAGGATGAGATACAAGACGATGGCTCAGGGCCATTTGCCCCAGGGGGCACAGGGCTCACAGTGCAAGCATTTCACTCGCATTTGTCCCAAAAAATGTATTTGTGCGAACCGAAAAAATTATTTAGGAGCACAGTGTGCGAGTAATAGTTTTGCGTAGTGGGCGTGTCAACGCGCAATTGTCATTTCATAATAGACTCAGAGCAGCGCGGACCAGCTCTGTAACAACTCATCTCGTGAGTCACGCTGTTTCTATGTGCAACGGAAACTCCGTGAGCAACGGGTCCAATGGTCTAACATGCTTTGCATCCTCGCCATTCCTGTATACCCACGTCACACTAAAAACCTTAACTAATGTAGCTGCTAACTCTAACTAAGCTAACCTGCTAATGCTAACTACTGTAACTTCTCTCTCTCTCTCTCTCTCTCTCTCTCTCTCTCTCTCTCTCTCTCTCTCTCTCTCTCTCTCTCTCTCTCTCTCTCTCTCTCTCTCTCTCTCTTTATACAATAAGAATTGTATAAGGAATTGTCCATGTTCTGTCATCTAAATATATATTCCATTATTGATTGATTGATTGATTGATTGAAAATTGTATTAACAGATTACAGAATGGGTACAATACAGTACGGCTCAATACACACAATTGTTAACACGTTGGGTGCCGTTCACGAGAATTCTCGTTTCTGTGGCCCAACGGTTCAGTGCCAGAAATGAAGATTCTCGTTTCTTATGGGTCGTTATTTCTTTTATTCGCTATTGCCATTCATAATCCATCGAGGCAGGCTGTCCTGAATGGGTCTGAGATCGCAAACGTCCAATACCGCCTCCTAACGCCTTGCGGCCGGTATTGCACATCCTTGGAATCTCTCTGGCTCCGCCTGTACGTCAATCTAAAAAGTGAATCTGTTTTTTGCATCTTGACCGGAAGAAACTCAATGACAATCGACTATATTATTAGATCCATAGCTATAATATTTAATATAGTTAGTAAATCGCTGGCACACAGTGACCTCTCGTGAACGGCACTGGATGTGTTAAGGGGATGTAGACCAGAGAAATACTTTCGTCTTGTTTACATCAGGGTCCCCCATTTTCAATTCATCATATATGACATACATGACATACAGATAGACAGTACTGTTACATCCAGACATTTATGACATACCAGATCAGATCTACAAATATACAGTACTGTTTAAGAGTACAACGCCTGTCATATAGACCCTGGCTTTGAAAAAAATTACCTTTCCTATCTGTGATTTTGGTGGTATGTGCTATTGCAGATGTTTGTCCCTTAGTTTGCAGACGCACAGTATAATATGCATGTAACAAATAGTTTGTTACTAAACTCTGTTACTTGAAAATGTTTCACTGTGCTCCTAAATCTTTGTGTGCTCCTAAATTTTTCCATTTAGGAGCACATGTGATCCTTGGGGAAAAGGTTAGCGTAGAGCCCTGGGGCAGGAGAATACCATTACCCTACCCTCATACCCTAGCAATGCTCTCATACCCTAGTAATGCTCTCATACCCTAGAAATACTAGGGCATCCTGTCTGTACACCCTTGTTTTCCAAGATGGCTGTGTTTCCTGCCATGGTCACGTTTTGATACTCTGTTTTTAAGTGTTTTTAGCCTGTTGTATCAATGTGATCCTAACCTGACTACACACAAGCCATCATCAGACAATTCGGAGGCTGGTTTACTTACAGATATACTGTTGGCTTGTTTTGGAACTCTGGCTCTGGGGAAATGGACCCGACTTTGGATATCACAGAAGCAAGGGCCGAGCTGAAATCCATAGAACTACTCATCGTGGATCTCCTTGGCCGTCAAGCTGATCTCCTGTCTCGGTTGGATCGTTTGGAGCCGTCGGGCGCTGCCCCCTCGCCTGCTCGTTCAGGTAAGAGGAAGCTTTCGCTTCCTCTATTTGATCCCATGGACTCCCCTCAGCTCTCCAACCGTTACACTCTCTTGTCCGAATGCTCCGACAACTCCGCTTAACCTTCTTCTGGCGTTCCTGGTCACATCCAAGGAGCAGTTTCTTCAAAACAGGCGCTCCGGTCTAACTCTGTTGCTCCGTTAGACAACACCGGCAGCCCAGGGAGTTATATCACTATAACTTCTCTCACACACCACGACCCTGCAGACGCGGCGGAGGCACCGGTCTTCTGACCTCTGTCACTCTCCTCTCTCGAATATCATGCAGTATCTGTCTCTAATCCATTCAAACTCACCATTGTTACACTCTATTGCCCCCCCAAGTCCGCTCGATCATTTCCCAGATGAGCTGGACATGCTTCTCAGCTCTTTACCCGAAGACCCCCCTCCTTCTAATGGGCGACTTCAACCTGCCTGACTCATCTCAGTCAGACACAGTGGTCTCTCTCCTACAATCCCGCCACCCTCTCCTCTGACATACTATCCGCTCCACCTCTGAGTGACACCTTCTCTGCTCTCCCCCCAGAGACAGCAACCTCCACCCTACTCTCAGCCATCTCAACCTCCTTTGACAAACTTCCGTCACATCAGAAACTCTGTCAACAAAAGCAGCAGCACTGTATTTTAATGCCATTATTATGTCACACTTAACATACTGTCTGACTAGCTGGACACAAGCCTCCTGTACAACATTACGATCTGTACAGGTAGTTTACCATCAGGCTGTGAAAGTTCTGGACAGGAAAACAAACAGCCACCATCATTGTTATAGCATAGCAAACCAGAACCTACTGAGCTGGGACAATCTTGTCAAATTCAAAGATGCCTGCCTTACCTATAAAATCCTACATGGCTTGGCTCCTCCCCCCCTCTGTACTTTCATAAAACAGAAAGCATCTGCTGATAGATATACCAGGTCTGTAGTCAGAGGGGACTGTGTAGTCCCAAACAGGAGGTCTGCTTTTAGTCAGACAGCCTTTTCCGTGAGAGCAGCCCACACCTGGAACAGTCTGCCAACACGGCTCAGGGAGTATCAAAGTTACATCTCATTTAAAACTAACTTAAAATCATGGTTGAGAGATGGTCAAGTGTGCGACCATTGTAACTGAGGGGTTGTATTTTAATGTATTTATTTGTATGTATTTTAGTGTATTGTAACCTATACTGATTCCTACTGTGTTTTAATTATTGTAATATGTTTTAATTATTGTTGTGCTCATGTCACCTGCCCCAGAGACTACAGTTGAAAATTAGCCAACTTGGCTAAACTGGCATATTTACAGTCAAATGTTCCTTAATATGCACTGTCTCTGTATTTTAAACCAATAAATACAAATACAAATACAAGCTCCGTCCCCTCGCTGAGAAACCTGCCCGCTGTTCTCCACCCAGTCCATGGCTGACGGATGCAGTGAGAGAAGAAAGACAGGTCCTGAGAACGGCCGAGAGGAAGTATAGAAAGTCACGACTCACTGCTGACATCGCCACATATTACAACCTCTTGTTCGCCTTCTCCAAAACCATTACCACTGTCAAAGCTTCTTTCTTTCACCATAGGATCGAAGCCTCTGCCAAGAACCTTCGCAAACTGCATGGTACCATGTCCTCACTCCCCCCTACCCCCTCCCCCTTCATCTCTCTCTGCCGATGACTTTGCAATCTTCTTTGAGTAAAAAGTGGAGAACATCCGCACCTCCTTCTCCCAACCCCCACCCATTCCAAATACTGAATCGAGAACCTCATCCTTCACTCTGTCATCTTTCTCTCCCATTACAGACACCGAGACCCTCACACTGGTAACGTCGAACCATCCCACTACATGCCAGCTGCACCAGATACCCTCCCCACTCCTCCAGACCATAGCACCAGACCTTCTCCCATTCCTAACTGCAACCATCAACTCCTCCCTCAACTCGGGGGTGGTCCCCATCTCCCTAAAACAAGCCAGAGTCGCACCGCTCATAAAAAAACAACCTTGAACCCCACCGTCATAGACAACTATCGTCCTGTCTCTCTTCTCTCCTTCCTGTCTAAAACACTTGAACGTGCTGTATCCAACCAACTTACTGATTATCTCTTACAGAATGACCTCCTTGACCCTAATCAGTCAGACTTCAGGACTGGTCACTCCACAGAGACGGCCCTCATTGCGGTCACAGAGGCACTTTACTTAGCAAAAGCGAAAGGCCTCTCCTCTGTCCTGATTCTCCTAGACCTGTCTGCAGCCTTCGACACAGTCAACCATCAGATCCTCCTTGCGTCCCTCCCAGGAATGGGAGTGGCTGGCTCTGCGCTGACATGGCTGACATCATACCTCAAGGACCACTCCTACCAAGTGTCATGGAGAGGGACCCTGTCGGCCTCCCACCCCCTGCGGATGGGTGTCCCCCAGGGCTCGGTCCTTGGACCCCTTCTCTTCTCCCTCTACACTAAATCTCTGGGTAACATTATCACGTCTCATGCCTTCTCGTATCATTGTTATGCCGATGATACTCAACTCTTCCTCTCCTTCCCTCCCTCGGATATCCAGTCTCTGAGCGGATCTCTCCGACATCTCTGCCTGGATGACGACCAACCACCTCAAACTGAACCTAAGCAAAACAGAATTGCTTCACCTGCCGGCCAAATCCTCCCCCCTGACCGACCTTTCCATCACAGTCGAGAATGCAGCTGTGACCGCGTCAAGAACCTTGGTGTTGTCCTCGACGACCAGTTGAACTTCTCCACTCACATCGCAGCGACAACCAGAACCTGCAGATTCCTTCTGAGAAACATCAGAAGGATCCGCCCCTTCCTGACAAAAGAAGCCACCCAACTCCTCGTCCAATCAACAGTAATTTCCCGCCTAGACTACTGTACTTTTTTTTTTTTTTTTTTATAACTAACCCTACTGTCATGCACAATATACTAACCTACACTGTAGCACTCAACACTTTGAATGAATGAATGAATGAATGAAAACTTTATTTAACAGATTGCAGAATGGGTACAATACAGTACGGCTCAATACATACAATTGTTAAGGGGATGCAGACCTGAGAAAGACGTTTGTCTTGTTTCCATCAGGGTCCCCCATTTTCAATTCATATAGAACATTGAACATTGTTATTCAGCTGATTTGAGTTGTGCCCTTCCTTGTCGAACAGAACTTGTAAGTCGCTTTGGATAAAAGCGTCAGCTAAATGACAAAATGTAAATGTAAAATACCCTATGCTAGCGATAGCCGATAGTAGCAAGGCTAGCAAGCCACGCACCCCCACACGGCAGCTTGAGCATGGATGGAGAACTGCGCGCCGAAATGCAAAACGTTCTACTCCGTGTCCTTCACCCCCCCCCCCCCCCCCCCCCCCCAGCAGTTTCCAACTCCTGATCCCCCTCTCCCGCCAGTAAACGTTCTCAGCTGTCCTCCTCCATCCCCCCCGGCCCCCCCCCCCTGTTGCCTGTGCGGCTAGCTTAACCTCTTCCACCTGTGTGGTCCATCGGCGGACCGCAAATGACATCACGTCATCATAAATCAATCTCTCCAGACTGTTTGACAAAAGTATCGTTTTATTTTTCAAACGTATTCAAGTATAAACATCATAACCATATCACAACAGCATTTGTGTATCATATCATCAATATGTTAGTTTACCAATAGGTTAAAGTGTTATTAGATAGATTTTCATTTTCAATTTGGTCTTGTTTAGTTTGCGAAAGTCGACCATTTTGGAAAATTTGAACGTCAGGAATTGTAGTTTTTTTGCAGCCATTTTGTAGAGGACATCGACAGCTTCAGATGAGCGTTGGAATTTTTCAGAACGACACTTCCCAAAAGCCTCTATGGGGTTTCAAGCTTCATACTTCTGTATGCATTTTTTTTATAACTCTTATTATTCGGGATAATAAACCACAACACTTAACGTTATTGACATTGAAGCGCAGTTAGTTTCTCTTCCCTATTTTTAGCATGTACTGTAGCAACAATTAGATTTGAAATTAGTTTCAAAACGGTTGCACCCTGATAAAAATAAAATAGCTACTGTACTTATGTACAGTAGATTTCATTATCTGTTCTTATGCACGCCTGGTGATACTAAATCCAAATTGAACTCGGCCATTTGAAATATAAGATTTGGCACAATCCATAAATGTGCAAATTGGCTATAATAAGGTAATTTATAAGCCTGCTATTCTATATTCTATAATAATATTTCAAATTGCATTGGTCCGGATGGGAGAATTCGGTACTGTATCTACAAAACCTTCTGTGTAATCATCTTCCCTTTATTAATTTCCTTAGATTTTTTGAACACATGATCTCAAGAAGGTACTGAACGAGAACAGTGGCAGTTCTTCATGTATGGTCATTATTAGCATGGTGTTATTCACTGTCAAAGATGCAAAGAAAAATCATAATTCATATTCTCCTTTGTCTCATCACAATTTAAGCCTAGTAATAGACACAATATTTCTGACACTGGGAATACATTCACAGAGGTCCATAGATGTCCCTAGATACCAAGAATATGCAAATAGACCGTGTAGAAGTGGAGCAATATTCCATTTACTTAGGTATGTATTTTAGGCGGATTTTCAGAAAATAGGGCTCTGGGCTTAAGAGGATAACAGATGCTAATGCTAGCTCTGTTGATACTAACAGCCCATCAAATGGTGACACAAACCCTCTGCTACTAGCTCATATTAGACACCATCTTTTCCCACCTCCAGAACGGATCCTTGTAGGGGACTCCATCACCAGACACATTACAATCCCAAAAGGCATCGCATATTCCTTCTGTGCAAAACTCACTGACTTAGCCAAACATATCCCGGACATTGAAAATCGCTATCCGTCTGCCCACACAATCATCGTGCACGCCGGGACACATGACATTAGATGCAGGCAATCAATGAAGCTCTGTGATGACTATGAAGCTATTGCAAAACAAATTAACAGCCTTGGCAAAATGTGCATATTCTCCGGTCTAATTCCCACCCTCCGAGGGAGTTCAGAGTTTTTTAGCCGTGCTTACAGTGTTGATCAGTGGCTGCAAAATTTCTGTTCAGCATGTGGATACGGATACATTGGCCATTTTGACCAATTTTGGACGGTGAAGTGTTTGTACAAACCTGATAAACTTCATCCCAGCTATAAAGGAGTTGTTAGAGCCAAATGTATGATTTTGAAAGTAACTATTATGAATTATACATTTTTATTATTGGTATGAATGAAGTCATGACTTGACATAATGGGTTTTGTGATCATGTATTGTTGTGATCATGTATTGTTGTGATTATTATATTGTGATGATGAAATGTAGGCCTATAGGCTATTGGTACTATATGAAGGTAGGCTACTAATTTGCTTTGCTTTTATGGGATAATTGATAAGCTAATTATGGAGATGCCAATTGGGATGCATGTGGCCAATTTGGGGAAACAGGCATCAGGTGTTAAAATGGGCTGGCCGTCACACAGCCAGTGTTCTAAAATGTTTGGTATGTGGCGACATGGTTTTTTGACCGCTGCAGAGCAGCCTATGTTTTTGATTGATTCTACACTATGATTTCTAATGGTAAGACAAGCATTTCCTGAGTTTCATTGTGGGGATTATTGGAATCTGATGATCTGAAAGGAAAATAAATGTCAAATGTAAAATCCGATCTCCCGAGTGCTGCTATCTAAGTGTGTCAACCAAGTGCATACCAGTAGAACCAGAAGGCGCATTTACGCTGAACAAAGATTGCATCTTTAGGAGTCTCAGTTCTATCTTTCAATTTCTCCTGCCATCTAGCCAGTCTTGCAGACTGACGCTACCCCTGTTGGATATCCCACAGCAGTTATTCCTAGTATTGATAGTCGTATGGATAGTAGCCTGTGCCATTATAACATTGATATTAATAATGTTGTTTCAAATATACATGTCATTGTGAATAATAGACCTACAAGCCATAATTTAGGGATGGTCACAAATCGTCAGAGTAGCCTATAGTAACGGTTCAAACTACAATTCATATAGCTACTGTCTCTGACTTGAGCACAATCCCCATGGAATCATCTGTTACTACACCTTCTAAATAGCCAATTATTTCACCCGAATCCACAGTCAGTCTGAAACCATCTACATAAAAAAAATTGCCTGGGTTTTATACATTTAAATGTGAGGAGTATATTGCAACAGCAGAAATTAGACCACTTGAGGATCCTGATCTCTCAGATGTCGTATAGTAATAACAGAATCATGGTTAAAGAAATCTGATGATCACTCCTCCATTGCACTAAGCCTTTATAATGTATTTAGAATAGATAGAATTGGAAGGGGGGGTGGGGTGGTCATGTATGTGAAAGCTTGTTTTTCTGTTACCATTCTACATGCAATCACTATTGCCAAATGCTGTGAAATGCTTGTTTTAAAAATGTACTTAGGCACAAATAATTCACTAATTGTCATTGGAGTGTATAGACCGCCATCGGCTGATGCTACCTCTGTTGATAAAACAGCAAATGTTTTAGCTCTGTATCCTGATACTGAAATGCTCATAATGGGTGACTTTAATTTAGATTGGCTGGGTAGTAATTCTGGATATCTCAAGGAGGTTAGTGAAACCCTAACCCTAACCCAATTGGTTACTGAACCAACTAGGCCAAACCCCAAAAATCACAAAAAATCTACTTTCATTTATAAATTTTTCTCCAATAGAGTTTTGATTTATGAATCAGTGACCATTGCCCAACAGCCTGCATCAGGAATACTAAGATAAAGAAAACAAAATCACACAATATTATAAAAAGAAATCTAAAACATTTCAGTGATCAAGCTTTCCTATTTGATCTACTCAATAGTGACATCTCGTATACTTCTGAAATTCCGGATATATAAATGGTAAATGGCTGCTTTTTTTATATAGCGTTTTTATCCAAAGCGCTTTACAACTTTACATTTTACCCATTCACACACACATTCACACACACATTCACACACCGATGGCGGAGGCAACCATGCAAGATGCCAACCTGCTCATCGGGAGCAATTAGGGGTTAAGTGTCTTGCTCAAGGACACATCGACACGCCGCCCGGGAGGAGTGGGAATCGAACCGGGAATCTCCGGATTGCCAGACGACTGCTCTACCTCCTGAGCCACTGTCGCCCCTTATGGCACTGTCACCCCTTGGCCTTATACTTCTTCATTAACCTCTTAACAGGCGCTAACTCTCCTATCAATCATTGATAAACACGCACCATTTAAGAAATTCAGAGTGAAGGATAGGTCAACCCCTTGGTTTACACCTGAGCTATCATAAAATCAAATCAAATCAAATTGCTATTCAAATTAAATAATAGAGCCTGGACTCTAGCCAGACGCTCTGGCGATCCATCCAATTGGTTATCTTTTAGACAGATTAGAAACAAATGCACATCATCTGTCAAAAATGCTAAATCAAGCTATTATTTAGAATTAATCACAAGTTCACACTCTGACCCAACAACATTTTTGAAAGTGGTTCGGCAAAAAATTGTTTCCGAGTATATATTTGTACATTTTGTATTTGTTTTTCTCCACATGGTATATACACAGGTCACAACATGTTTACAGGAACGTTTGAGTTGTATTTGGAGTGACTGTTGGTAACTACAGTAGGCTACACTGGCACACCTACTTCCAGTGAATGACGCTAAGCTAGGCTATTCGGCTGTTCCCTAAGCCTAATACATGCACACAGAAGAAAAGGGTATGTATCTGCTTGTCTAACTCCAGGGTAGATGGCAAATAAACTAATTTCACAAAAAGTTGGCGTGTTCCTTTAAGCTTGTATTAAATGCAAGCAAAACTAAATGCATGGTATTCTCCCGGGTCAGAAATATTTATCAAAATAGTTTACTTATACCGACTAGAAATTAGTCTGATATAGAAAGGGTAACTGAATATAAATATCTTGGAATCTGGCTCGATGATACATTTTTGTTTAAATATCATATTAACTCTTTCAGTGCCACGCCTGGTTTTCCGTTTTACCGCTTGAATGCCACCATCGGCGCCAATGTTAACGTTAATATCGCCTAATCTATGTTTTAAATTATGGCTATGTGTCTAATCTGCCCATCGCATTATCAAAGACTATTTTCCAGTCAGTGCTGTGAAGACAGATTGTTTTTTTATCGCGTCGTTTCAGAGCAGTTAGAAAAGCCCCCGTTTTGATATAAAAAACAGCTCATTCTGGAGCATTCTATGAAAATCGTCTTTTAGTGGAATATTCCACAACGTTGATATTCGTCGGCCTTTTTATGAATCGTTTTCAAATAAACGCTAGATGATCAATATTATACGTGCACGCAAGCACATTACGGCCGCGCACTGATAATCGCTCCGTTGATTTCCTCTTGGACTTTTACAGTGAAACCGAAAGAAGACATTTCACAAAACAGCTTATAACTTCATCAAACTTACTCCGATTATCCTACCACTGATAACATAGAGTCCTTACCTGACATCAGATGGTATCCAACTGGTATATTCCAATTCCTGATCACCATTCGAAAAAATCGATACGTGTATGGATCCAACGCGACACAGTAGATCTCCATTATCCGCGGGGATCTGAGGCTCCAGAATGAACTGTGGTAACCCCGGCTGGATCAGTGAACTGGAAAATGTGGAGTACCGAATTTTTTTCCCCATTCATTTTCATTGAGTCCATTCCAAAATCACTTATGTCATCTGGGAGACGACAGGGGGCGCTTTTTTCCACAGTGATCACCGGCGCAGCTCGGCTATAGTCGGGTAGGCTCGGGTGATGCAATAATTTTTCAGATCGCAAAAAAAAAGAAATAATAATAATTCCGAGAAATCTCGTGAGTGGCACTGAAAGAGTTAACAACCTTGCCAGTAAATTGATGCAAAAAAATTGGTTTCCTATACAGGAATAGATCTAGTTTCCCAATGATGTAGAAAGAGGGTTATTGAAGCAATCTTTCTATCTGTCTTGGATTATGGAGATGTGATTTATAGAAATGCTGCCCCTTCGACTCTTAAACCACTAGATTATACTTACTGTATCATTCTGCTCTTAGATTTATCACTGGTGACAGATATGATACACACCACTGCATCTTAAAGTGGGTTGGTCTTCTCTGGCAGATAGGCAAAATCAACACTGGTATTTATTTATCCTTAACACAATTTCTGCCACGCAATATGAGCATCTTATAGCTCTGACGCCACCGTTGTAAACGATGGGAGTCGCTCACCTTGTTTGCAGGGCTATAACTATTTAAATAGTATAGCTATATCTGCATTACTATGGCCCATTCGACATCGGGTGTCTATCGTTCAAGATGTGGGAACGTTATATTTTTCCATTCATACATTGTCGTTTTATACCGTTGTGAATATAAGTATGTTTTTCAAGTTCAAGTTCAAGTTCTTTAATAGTTGTCATACAGAAGTACAGAATACTTTCATACAAAATGCTTCTTACTGTTACGCTCCAGAGACTGTGCTAGACAAGATAGTATCAAATAACATAATAACATAATATAGCATGAATTTAGAAGAAGAAAATGAGGTCACAGTGTTCGGTATAGACATATGTACAATGTTCTGAGTTACCATATAATATACAATACACAATACTATGCAGTGTACTAATGTACAGTACTATCTAGTGCAAAGCAGAAATGGGATGAGGTACAATTTTAGGTACAATTTACAGTAAGGTGTACGAGTTGTAGTGCAATCCTTCATCCATAAATATAAAGTGTGGGGAGTGGGTGCTACAGTGTGTTTGTTTAAAGTGGGTGTGTGCTATAAAGTGTGTGGAGTGGGTGCTACAGTGTGTTTGTTTAAAGTGGGTGTGTGCGTGTGGATGTGTGTGCTATGTGCGTTTGGTGGTTGTTGTTGTGTAGTGTTCATTCATTGTTCGTTTAGCAGCCTGATGGCCTGGGGATAGAAGCTACTTCTGAGTCTTTCTGTGCTCGCCTTGAGACTCCTGTATCGCTTGCCTGACCGCAGCAGTTCGAAGAGGCAGTTGTTCGGGTGACTGGAGTCTTTAATGATTCTCTTAGCCTTGCCCTTGCAACGCTTGTAGTAAATGTTCTGGAGGGTGGGGAGCCCCCCTCCTATTGTGCGTTCGGCTGAACGTGTCACTCTTTGTAGTCTGCTTTGGTCTTTTGCAGTGCTATTCCCAAACCAGGAGGTGATGTTGCCGGTCAAGATGCTCTCTATTGTACATGAGTAGAAGTTCTTAAGGATCTTCTGGCTGACTTGGAACTTCCTTAGGCGCCTGAGGAAGTAGAGGCGTTGTCGTGCCTTCTTCACCACACTGTTAATGTGTGTGGTCCATGTCAAGTCCTCGGATATGTAGGCTCCGAGGTACTTGAAGCTGTTGACTCTCTCAACCGGTGCCCCGTCGATGCTGAGGGGGCTGTAGTCCTTGACCCCCGACCTCCTGAAGTCCACAATCATCTCCTTTGTTTTGCTGACGTTCAGGGAGAGGCTGTTTTCCTGGCACCATCCCGCCAGGACCTTGACCTCTTCCAGGTAGGCCCTCTCGTCGTTGGCAGAGATCAGGCCCACCACCACTGTGTCGTCAGCAAATTTGACGATTGTATTGCTACTCCGCTGAGCCACACAGTCGTGTGTGTACAGGGAGTAGAGGAGGGGACTCAGAACACAGCCCTGGGGGGCCCCTATGTTGAGGGTGATGGATGAGGAGGTGCAGTTGCCTGCTCTCACCACCTGGGGTCTGCCAGTCAGGAAGTCCAAGACCCACTGGCAGAGGTCATAGCCCAAGCCCAGGTCCCTGAGCTTGGCTATGAGTATGGAGGGGACTATGGTATTGAATGCCGAGCTGTAGTCGATGAATAGCATTCTCACATAGTTCCCCTGCCTCTTGTCCAGGTGTGATGCTGCTGTGTGCAGCACATGGGATATGGCGTCCTCCGTGGACCTGTTGGGGCGGTATGCAAATTGCAGGGGGTCCATGTTGATGGGGAGGGAGGAGCAGATGTAGCCCTTTACTAGCTTCTCAAAGCACTTCATGGCTATGGAGGTGAGAGCTACAGGGCGGTAGTCGTTGAGGCAAGCAGGCTTGGATTTTTTGGGTACAGGGATAATAGTGGACTTCTTCAGGCAGGTGGGGATGACAGCCTGTTCTAAGGACAGGTTAAATATGTCAGTGAATACTGGGGCCAGTTGGTCGGCACAGACTTTTAGGACGCGGCCGGGGATGCCGTCCGGACCTGCTGCCTTCCTGATATTCACTTTTTTAAAGGTCCGCCTCACCTCATGCTCTGTTACCCTGAACACTGCGCTTGTTATTACCAGCATCAAACCTCGCATAGAAGGTATTGAGGTCGTTTGCTAAGGAGATGTCACTGTTCAGTTTGAGGGAGGCGCCTTTGTAGTCTGTCATCGTTTTGAGCCCCTGCCACATAGCTCTAGAGTCAGCTTGTTCAAACTGGAGTTCAATTTTATCCCTGTAGCGCCGTTTGGCCTCTGACACTGTCCTCCTTACGTTGTGTCGCGCCACCTTGTGGTCATTCATGTTGCCTGCCACTAGGCCGTCATTGTATGCTTTGGTGCGCTCTCTCAGAGCTTCACGGACGGATTTGTCTACCCAGGGTTTTTGATTTGGGTAAACTTTCATTTTGGTAGTGGGGATTGTTTCTTTCACCCTAGTACAGACATAGTCCAGCACTGTCTCCGTGTAGGCATTAATGTTATCTGTGTCGCGGAACACAATCCAGTCTGTGTGGTGAAACACTGACCGGATCGTCTCTTCTGACGTCAGATCCCATTTCTGCACCTCTCGCGAGACTACAGGAGTACTTTTAATTCTCTGTCTATACTTTGGTGAAAGGAAAATGGATGCGTGATCTGACTTGCCAAAGCCACTATCAGAATGAGCCTTGTAGCCACCTTTAAATTGCGTGTAACAGTGATCTAGGATGTTACCGCCTCTGGTGTTGCAAGTCACATGCTGATAGAAGTCGGGCAATACCTTTCTCAGATTGGCGCTATTGAAATCTCCCAGTACTAAAATGGCGGCGTTAACGTTAGCCACTTGTATTCTATTTACCTCGTTGTGTAGTCTGGAGAGCACAACCTTGTTGCTGGCTTGCGGTGGAATATACACTCCGACCAGGACGATCGCCGTTAACTCCCTCGGGAGGAAGAAAGGACGACACTTGATGGTTATATATTCCAGTTCTGGGGAGCAGTGGTTGGATAATTCCTTCACGTTCGTTGGATCACTCCAATTTTTGTTAAACATGAAGGCAATACCTCCTCCACGTTGTTTACCGGACTCTGATGATGTCCGATCCTTTCTATGGATAAAGAAGTGATCCGCTGGTTGAATTGCGTGATCTGGAACCTCCGGTGTGAGCCATGTTTCGGTGAAGCAAAGGATATTGCAGTCCCTAACGTCTCTTTGATATTGAATCCTTGCTCGGATGTCATCCAGTTTATTGTCTATTGATTGTACATTGGCTAGCAATATCCTGGGAAGTGGTGTACGGTGGCGTCTGGATCTCAGCCTGTTTCGGATCCCAGCCCTCTTTCCTCGTCGTCTTTTCCTGGGCTCTGGGAACAAAGGGTCTGGTCCTAGTCTCCGGAGAATTTCTTCAGGCCATTGGTGTGGTTCGGAAAGCTGATCCAGCGAGTAATCCAGTTGGTAAGTTTCCCGTAATCCAATGTCTATGAGTGACTGACGGTCATATACATTAAATGCACCAACAGTTGGTACGCACAAAACTCTAAAAACTATAAATATTAACAAAAGTAAACACAGTCTCGACGGAGCGAACAGAGAGGCAGCCGATCGGGGCGGCGCCATCATCACTGTCCATAAATTAGAGTGGTCTGCGGTAATTCCTAGAATGCGAGTTATAGGCCCCGATGCATATTATACTTAATCGATTGGCATTTTGTCCCTATACACGCTACAATTAAAATTTCAAATGCATATGATCGGTATATATTATGTTCCATCATGCACGAAGGAAATGGCGGGGGGAGTCGTTTCTGATTAATTGATTGTCAATAACGGCTTTCTTTAGTACAACCCCATATATGCTGATCAGATCGTTTGCAATGAAAGAAATGGACAATCAAGCTGGAATTAACGTTAGATTGCTCTTACCTCTGGAACGTTAGATTCCTCTTACCTCTGGCCGATGATACTGGAGGAAGAATATTCCAATTATTTGATTGCCATCTGCTAGATCCTTTTTCCATTTGCCCGACGCCATAAACTCAAAAAGCATATTGATTCTTGCATCTCGAAGTCGATTCAATGCACTCGAGTGTGTATCTGGATTCACGTTACAAGAAAGCTCCGCCCGGAAGACATTCACTGATGCACAGACCCAACCTTCCTGTAGAAAGTGAGTGCAACATCGCCCGAAATCCACCAGGCAGTGGTATCGGGCCGTTGCAATATCAGACAGAGTGCCAGAGTTTCCCAGAGCCTTGCTGGATGAATTATGAATGGCAATAGCGAATAAAAGAAATAATAAGTATACTCGTTATTGGCGTTATTCGATTGGCGGGCTATAACGAGTTAACTCGTTCTTGGCGCAGGATGTGTTAAGGCCATTAACGGGAAAGTACCTCCTTACCTCACATCACTATTCGTTTGGAACACTAGACCCTATATGACACGCTCAAATGATTGGCTTACACTAGAGGTCCTCGTGGTGGCGCGGGCGCCGGGACCGGGGGAGATGGCGCGGCCCGCAGGGGTGGCATTCCCGTCGCCGTACATCGCGGTGTGAGTGGCACGCGGGCTGTTTGTGTTTTGCTTCGGTCATGACATGCTTTATTGGGGGGTGTGTCTTGGATGGGGATCTGGCTTGACTGTTCCGGGGGGGTTCACATGCCTTCGAGCGACATTGTACTTATTGTATGCCTATTCTTTAGTCTGCACGTTTACATTGCACTACTTTTATTATCTTTTATACCTATTCTTATGTATGCAATTTATGCATTGTTTTTTATTCTGCAACCTTGAGTGTCCTGAAAGGCGCCTTATAAATAAAATGCATTATTATTAGGGGAAGGGGGAAGGGGAACTATGTGAGAATGCTATTCATCGACTACAGTTCGGCATTCAATACCATAGTCCCCTCCAAACTCATAGCCAAGCTCAGGGACCTGGGCTTGAACTATGACCTCTGCCAGTGGGTCTTGGACTTCCTGACGGGCAGACCCCAGGTGGTGAGAGCAGGCAACTGCACCTCCTCATCCATCACCCTCAACATAGGGGCCCCCCAGGGCTGTGTTCTGAGTCCCCTCCTCTACTCCCTGTACACACACGACTGTGTGGCTCAGCGGAGTAGCAACACAATCATCAAATTTGCTGACGACACAGTGGTGGTGGGCCTGATCTCTGCCAACAACGAGAGGGCCTACCTGGAAGAGGTCAAGGTCCTGGCGGGATGGTGCCAGGAAAACAGCCTCTCCCTGAACGTCAGCAAAACAAAGGAGATGATTGTGGACTTCAGGAGGTCGGGGGTCAAGGACTACAGCCCCCTCAGCATCGACGGGGCACCGGTTGAGAGAGTCAACAGCTTTAAGTACCTCGGAGCCTACATATCCGAGGACTTGACATGGACCACACACATTGACAGTGTTGTGAAGAAGGCACGACAACGCCTCTACTTCCTCAGGCGCCTAAGGAAGTTCCAAGTCAGTCAGAAGATCCTCAAGAACTTCTACTCATGTACAATAGAGAGCATCCTGACTGGCAACATCACCTCCTGGTTTGGGAATAGCACTGCACAAGACCGAAGTAGACTACAAAGAGTGACACGTTCAGCCGAACGCACAATCGGAGGGGGGCTCCCCACCCTCCAGAACATTTACAACAAGCGGTGCAGGGGCAAGGCTAAGAGAATCATTAAAGACTCCAGTCACCCGAACAACTGCCTCTTTGAACTGCTGCGGTCAGGCAAGCGATACCGGAGTCTCAAGGCGAGCACAGAAAGACTCAGAAGAAGCTTCTATCCCCAGGCCATCAGGCTGCTTAACGAACAATGAACACTACACAACAACAACCATCAAACGCACATAGCACACACATCCACACGCACACACTCACTTTAAACAAACACACTGTAGCACCCACTCCCCACACTTTATAACACACACTCACTTTAAACAAACACACTGTAGCACCCACTCCCCACACTTTATATTTATTGATGAAGGATTGCACTACAACTCGTACACCTTACTGTAAATTGTACCTAAATTGTACCTCATCCCATTTCTGCTTTGCACTATATAATATTGTACATTAGTACACTGCATAGTATTGTATATTATATGGTAACTCAGTTACGTCTATTCTGCATCGAACATTGTACATATGTCTATACTGAACACTGTGACCTCATTTTCTACTTCTAATTTACATGCTATACTATGTTATTTGTTACTATCTTGTCTAGCACAGTCTCTGGAGCGTAACAGTAAGAAGCATTTTGTATGAAAGTATTCTGTACTTCTGTATGACAACTATTAAAGAAACTTGAAACTTGAAACTATTATTATTATTATTATTCTGTCAATTGTGTGCTGATTTTATGTTCATTTTATACTAATTGCTGTGGGGCACTCTGGACTGCGGTCCATGTGTGAAAAAAAGTACTACAGTATATAGATAGTTATTAATATTTATTATTGTAGAAATGTGTGCATTGAAATGTCTGTAAAGTCTCGACAACATTGAAAATGAGGGTGACCTCAATTGTCATTTTGAGAATAAATAAAGGTTTGAATAAATACCCTAGCAACGCTCGTACCTTAGCAATGCTCTCATACCATAGCAACGCTCGTACCTTAGCAATGCTCTCATACCCTTGTAATGCTCTCATACTTTAGCAATGCTCTCATACCCTGGATTTTAAATTATAATTGTGTAAAAATTAGGGATGCTCGATATTGACTTTTTTACCGATCCGATATTGTCCAACTCTTAATTTCCGATTCCGATATCAACCGATACCGATATATGCAGGGTTCCCCCCCCCCAAAAAAACTGAATAATTTCAGGTAACTAATAATTTCACTGGATATATATATATAACAAATATTGTTATTGTTTTTTTTTTTTTAAACCGATACCGATATTTTCCGATATCACATTTTACTGCCGATATCAGCCGATAATATCGGACATCCCTAGTAAAAATTAAATGTTTGATAAGCAATAGTCTACAGGGGCGACAGTGGCTCAGGAGGTCGAGCAGTTGTCTGCTCCCGATGTGCAGGTTGGCACCTATCATGGTTGCCTCTGCCATCAGTGTGTGAATGTGTGAGTGAATGGGTCAAATGTGAGGAACAAATTGTGAAGCGCTTTGGATAAAAGCGCTATATAAGAATGCAGCCATTTACCACAGTTAGTTCAGATCTCACTTTGTGATTGGCTAAAGAACATTCCAATGAGTGTTCAAGTGTAATGCGCTCATACCCTAGCAACGCTCTCATACCCTAGCAACGCTCTCATACCCTAGCAACGCTCTCATACCCTAGCAACGCTCTCATACCCTAGCAACGCTCTCATACCCTAGCAACGCTCTCATACCCTAGCAACGCTCTCATACCCTAGCAATGCTCTCATACCCTAGCAACGCTCTCATACCCTAGCAACGCTCTCATACCCTAGCAACGCTCTCATACCCTAGCAACGCTCTCATACCCTAGCAACGCTCTCTTACCCTAGCAACGCTCTCATACCCTAGCAACGCTCTCATACCCTAGCAACGCTCTCATACCCTAGCAATGCTCTCATACCCTAGCAACGCTCTCATACCCTAGCAACGCTCTCATACCCTAGCAACGCTCTCATACCCTAGCAACGCTCTCTTACCCTAGCAACGCTCTCATACCCTAGCAACGCTCTCATACCCTAGCAACGCTCTCTTACCCTAGCAACGCTCTCATACCCTAGCAACGCTCTCATACCCTAGCAACGCTCTCATACCCTAGCAATGCTCTCATACCCTAGCAATGCTCTCATACCCTAGCAACGCTCTCATACCCTAGCAACGCTCTCATACCCTAGCAACGCTCTCATACCCTAGCAACGCTCTCATACCCTAGCAACGCTCTCATACCCTAGCAACGCTCTCATACCCTAGCAACGCTCTCATACCCTAGCAACGCTCTCATCCCCTAGCAACGCTCTCTTACCCTAGCAACGCTCTCATACCCTAGCAACGCTCTCATACCCTAGCAACGCTCTCATACCCTAGCTATGCCTATTTACTGCGTGTTTAAAGTGTTTGTTATTAATACAATTGTTGATGAAACTGTGCCACAATACTAACAAACAGCAACAATACACTATACTATAGTAACTATACTATACAATACTATACACATGCTATATTGTGATTTTGACACTGCATTCAGCCTTCAGCCTCATGCCCGTGACCACATAAATTGTACCTCATCCCATTTGTGCTTTGCACTATATAGTATTGTATATTAGTACACTGCATAGTATTGTATATTATATGGTAACTCAGTTACGTCTATTCTGCACCGAACATTGTACATATGTCTATACTGAACACTGCGACCTCATTTTCTACTTCTAATTTACATGCTATACTATGTTATTTGATACTTATCTTGTCTAGCACAGTCTCTGGAGCATAACAGTAAGAAGCATTTTGTATGAAAGTATTCTGTACTTCTGTATGACAACTATTAAAGAAACTTGAAACTTGAACATCATAGCGGTGCCAAAATGTCACAGTATAGCACTGCCTCTCGTGTTGTATTGCTCAAAGGGGATCACCACCCAAATTAAGAAGTCCAATATGTTATTTCCATGGCCTAGATAGAAAGTTCAATCGATAATTGTGAATGTGAGCAACTCTCTCCCAAAGCCAGACACCAGAGAAGTAAGACTCAGACTTGTGATGTCATCAGGGATATAAAGTCTGGAGCTGCTCCGTTGACAATGAGTGGGAGAGTGATTTAGTGGACCCACATAATGTTTTCTTTTGTATCCCCGAATGAGCTTTATTCTGGAGTAGTGGTATCAGTTCTGAGACAGAAGTACATACATAATACACATACAAGTTATGTGTATATACAGAACATTCCCCTGGGAGCTCTCGGTGTCACCTGTTTTAGTAAAAAGAACAATTGACATTTTAAGAGGCCATATTGAGCCTGGACAGTCCACTTATAATCTTTGGCCACGGAATTTAGGAAACAGCTCAGGGACTGAATGTGTAGCCCTGCTCTTGGTAAAAAGGTGCACATATTTGATGTGAATATTTATGGCTGATATAGTATGTATGTCTGCCTTTGATCGCTGGCCCTAATCACCATAAAGTCCTTGTGTCGGTTCTGAGGAAAAACAAAATTAGCCAGAGCTCAGAGGTGAAGCCTGGCTCTCTCTCTCTCTCTCTCTCTCTCTCTCTCTCTCTCTCTCTCTCTCTCTCCTCTCTCCTCTCTCCTTCTCACTCTCTCTCTCTCTCTCTCTCTCTTTCTATCTCTCTGTCTTTCTCTCTCTCTATCTCTTTCTCTCTCTCTCTCTCTCCTCTCTCTCTCTCCCTCTCTCCATCTTCATAGCTCTGAAACAACAGCATAGGTTAAAGCATGCCTTGTGATGCACTCAGTATTAGGGTTGTGGAAACAGATTGATTGTGCTGATTCGTGATATGTTCCTTCAATTTATGATCAGATATATGTATTGTGATTTTTTATTTTTATTTTACAGTACTGTTTCAGGGCTTTTAACCCTTTCACTACCACACTACAGAAGGTTAACCTTTCACTATGGTTAACCGTCTGTAGTGTGGTAGTGAAAGGGTTAACCTTCTGTAGTGTGGTTGTGAAAGGATTAACCCTTTGCCGTGTGGCAGTTAAAACTTTCCGTGCCAGCCGTACCAGTCCTAGATACCCCGTTGAGTGCCAATGCTCTATTCAATGACAGAGCGCTCACATTTGTGAACGCATAAACTATATCTTAAATTATGGCTATGTGTCTAATACGACCGTCGCTTATCAATGACTTGTTTGCAGTCAACATTGTCGAAACGGATTGTTTTTTAATCAGTTAATTTCCGTTTTATACCATTTTGAAAAACGCTAGTTTTTTGACACTTTCAGAGAAAAGATTCTGCAGGAATCGCGCTTTACTGTAATACACAAAACACGTTGTAATTTTTCGGCCTATTTATGAATAGTTTTCAAATAAACGCTAGATTATCGATAGTATACAGCAGTGGTCACCAACCCGTCGATCTTGATCGACTGGTCGATCTTTGAGACTGTCCCTGTAAATCTTTCCATGAAAATTAAAAATTAATTAAAGATTTTTTTTTTTTTTTTTTTAGATCTTACCCTGAGAGTCCACATTACAGTTCTACCTTTGTTTTGATGTGAAAAGTGATGCTGCACTTAGCCCTGACTGAGAAAGTACACATACAGTTCTACTTTTGTTTTGATGTGAAAATTATGCTGCACTTAGCACTGACTGCACTTAGCACTGACTGAGAAAGTACACATTACAGTTCTACTTTTGTTTTGATGTGAAAAGTAATGCTGCACTTAGCACTGACTGAGAAAGTACACATTACAGTTCTACTTTTGTTTTGATGTGAAAAGTAATGCTGCACTTAGCACTGACTGAGAAAGTACACATTACAGTTCTACTTTATAAAATGCTAATTGTAAATATGTTTGTCAATGTTAATAATATGAGAAAGTCCACATTACAGTTCTACTTTTGTTTTGATGTGAAAAGTGATGCTGCATAAGATGACTGCACTTAGCACTGACTGAGAAAGTACATAATAGTTCTACTTTGACGTTTTAATGTTGGACCAAAGCATTGCATGTAATTAGAATACAGGCAAATAAAAGTAATTTAGTTTAAAGTACAATCTTGGCTGTCTTTTTCTCTCAACGCTTCAATAGGTAGATCTTGCCTTCACCAAAAAAAAATAAGTGATCTTGGGCTTAAAAAGGTTGGTGACCACTGGTATACAGTATGTGTACTTATGCACACTATAGAAGCGGGCTGAAAAATCGATTATCTTATTTCCTGATCAGCACGCACACACTCACAGCCACACACACACATATGGGACACGTTGATATATAGGTGAAAACAGCTCTGATTATCCCAAGACTGGTAAAATAGATTCCTTACCTCAGATCAGATGTTCTCCAAAAAGATTATTCCAATTCCTGATCGCCATTCCAAATATCGATTGTGTTTATTGATCCAACACTGGGTGGTCGAAAGACATATTCCACGCTGTTCTGATTAGGCTCGGATTACATGCCTGCCTAAAATGTGGAATCCGGACAATTTTTTTACTAATAAATATGATTGATTTTGACATTTTATTTCCCTAAACCTAAAGGATATTTCAGCATTTTATTGTCATCAACTGTAATGCAAAAGTGTGATAAATCACAATCTATCACAGTATGGAATCCTAATACTCACGGTACTGTATTGTAGACAAGAATCATAATATGTTCATATCGTGGGCCAAGTGTTGTGATAATATTGTGATCTCTGGTGATTCCCAACCTTTGAATGTACTCCTTACCCAGGAATCATGGAACTCCCATTCATCATCAATGGAAGTTGACTGTGGTTCCAAGTGGCCTTGTAGAGTTTTTTTTTTTTACTTCAATCAATTTCAAACTATTGCTGCGTAGTCTGTTTTGAGAGATTCTATATCAAAACACTGAACATGGACAGTCCCTCAAAAGTGTTGAAGTCCACGGGGCCCAATCTTGTCTCGCTCACAAAACAGCAAACGGGCCTCCGAACCCTCTGAAACGCTGCCAGGTGTCAAGAAGCAGCCTTGTTTTTAACCACAGCATGTTTGTGTTTCCCTTGTCCCCCCCCCCCTCCCCCTCACACGTCTTTCCCTCTCTCTGTCTCTCCCTCTGCCCCCCCCCCCCTCCTCTCCTCCCCTGCAGATCCCCTCTGCCGGCCAGCTAATGGAGGCTGTGCGCGTGAAGATGAAGGAGAGGAAAGTGCTGACAGAAGAGCTGGCCGCGCTCACAACACCAGTCAGCGAAAACGCCTGACTCCCCGGGCTGAGGCTGGGAAAAACTGTCATCCACTCCTCTCCGCCCCCTCCCCCTTTCTCTCCCTTCATCCCCACTGCCCTTCCCCCCCCTCCCCCTCTCTGTGGGGGCTGGGCCGATCCGAGCTGAGCCGGGGCAGCGGAACCAATATTTGTGAGGAAAGCGCCGTGGACTCACTCCGGGCCACTCGCTCAATGCAGCGGCCCGGCTTTTGTAAATGAGCCCCCGACATCTGTGTTAGCGCTTAGCGCACTCTGTCTACTAGACAGGGACCTTTAGCGCCAAGCTAATTTACAGTGCTGCCGCCCTCTTTCTCTCTCTCGCTCTCCCACTCAGAACGCAGACCTGGGGTGATAAGGCAAGTGCTTACACTAATGCTTAAGTTAGATGGGGTATTCTCTCTCTCTCTCTCTCTCTCTCTCTCTCTCTCTCTCTTTTCTACTTCTGCTAATTTATTTAGGATCTCAAGGACCCCAGGGTGCAGTGAGTTGACCTAACAGTGCAGAGTCGACGCTTTGAGAAAGTACAGTATACAGTACACTCACTGTGTTAAAAGTAGGTCCAGAGTACTGTAACACTCTCAGAGAATCTCATTCAGACACCAAGGCCCTTTCAGCAACACAGAGCAAATGCACTAGACTTATTTATATCTGTATGTATAATTATGTTACAAGGCTGATTATCAGTGATTTTAAATAAAGATTCACCTACTGTGCATTCATATCCCCTGACTCCACGACTATTTATTGCTTAACTGCTTACTGCTGCTAATTTCATAATATTAGTGTTCATATTTGTGATTTAATTTCATATGAAATGATCTCTGGTATTTTGGTTCATTCCAGTAGTTCAGAGGGCTGCCAGTCATGCAGTCAATAAGTCAGCCAGACAAATATTAATTCATTCATTCATTCATTCATTCATTCATTCATCCAGTCAGTCCATCCATTAGTCAGCCAATCATTCATTCAGTCAGTCAGTTAGCCAATCATTCATTCATTCATTCATTCAGTCAGTCAGTTAGCCAATCATTCATTCATTCAGTCAGTCAGTTAGCCAATCATTCATTCATTCATTCAGTCAGTCAGTTAGCCAATCATTCATTCATTCAGTCAGTCAGTTAGCCAATCATTCATTCATTCAGTCAGTTAGCCAATCATTCATTCATTCAGTCAGTCAGTTAGCCAATCATTCATTCATTCAGTCAGTCAGTTAGCCAATCATTCATTCAGTCAGTCAGTTAGCCAATCATTCATTCATTCAGTCAGTCAGTTAGCCAATCGTTCATTCATTCAGTCAGTCAGTTAGCCATTCATTCAGTCAGTTAGCCAATCATTCATTCATTCATTCAGTCAGTCAGTTAGCCAATCATTTCATTCATTCAGTCAGTCAGTTAGCCAATCATTCATTCATTCAGTCAGTCAGTTAGCCAATCATTCATTCATTCAGTCAGTCAGTTAGCCAATCATTCATTCAGTCAGTCAGTTAGCCAATCATTCATTCATTCATTCAGTCAGCCAGCCAGCCAGCCAGCCAGCCAGCCAGCCAACCAGTCATTCAGTCACCAGTCAGTCAGTCACCCAGTCACCAGTCATTCAGAGTGTGATGGTGACTGTAGCTCCTCCACTGGACAGCAGGGCTCCCGCCCCCCACATGATTGACAGCAGACTGTTGGACCAACAGCATGGCTCCTGTCGGATAACGAGCGACCCCCACTGTCGACGTCATTAACGAGGGTCCAGGCGGCACACGCACCTCGAGATGCGCACACGCTGAGCGCAGTGGTGTACTGGAGACGTGGTCCCACCCTTGACACCGCTACCTCCACCCCTTTCATCTCTTCCTCTTTTCCTCTCTCTCTCTCTTTTATTATTCATCTGGAATATCAAACAATGATCTTGGTCTTCTCTGTCCTTGAGTTGGCGTCCTACACCGGAGACCACACACTCCTCACTGCTAATCAGACCCCCTTTCTCTCTCTCTCTCTCTCTCGCTCTCGCTCTCTCTCTCTCTCTCTCTCTCTCTCTCTCTCTCTCTCTCTCTCTCTCTCTCTCTCTCTCTCTCTCTCTCTCTCTCTCTCTCTCTCTCTCTCTCTCTCTCTCTCTCTCTCTCTCTCTCGCTCTCTCTTGTTTTCCCCTGCCTCACTTTTCCTCCTTCCCTCTCTTTTTTGTATGTACAATTAACAACCGTATGAAGGATCATCCATTCAGGAATTAACAAGAATAATTCCACTTTTTAATCCCCCCCCCCCTCTCTCCTCCCTCCTTCCTTCCCTCCCTCCTCCCTCCCTCCCCTTCTCGAATATATGCTAATGATGTCGTTTTCCTTTATCTTTTCTTATAAAAGGATTAGCCAGGACTGTCTCCGGCTGCAACTCGGGGACCAATTTAGCATGGATCCAGGAGAGATGAGCCCTGGTG
>NC_140171.1:32008790-32121990 GCF_963971535.1 Notolepis coatsorum
TTTTTAATCCACCCTTCCTAGATTTTTTTTCTGGAGCTTACTGCTGGAGGTTGCTCCTGGAGGGGCTAGAGGGGGTTGGGGTCAGGAGTTGACTTTGAGGCCGATCGATGATTGCTGTGTGTGTGTGTGTGTGTGTGTGTGTGTGTGTGTGTGTGTGTGTGTGTGTGTGTGTGTGTGTGTGTGTGTGTGTGTGTGTGTGTGTGTGTGTGTGTGTGTGTGTGTGTGTGTGTGTGTGTGTGTGTGTGTGTGTGTGTGTGTGTGTGTGTGTGTGTGTGTGTGTGTGTGTGTAGGTGTGTGTGTGTGCGCGTGTCCCAAGGCCTCCCTGTTGTATTTCCAAGTTCCTTCTTTGTGAAACTGTGTGCGCGTGTGCCACTTGGGTGGGGAAACCGCTACCCCCACCGTACAAAAAACTGTCGAATCACAAGCTGCCAATCGCGGCACAATTAGCTGCTGTCCTCACGAGCCGGGTCTGCCGGCGGTGCGGCGGGTGGAGAACAACAGCGCCTCTGGTGAGTTCCCTCTGCCTCGCTGCTGACACAGTTTCACTCCCCCCTGCTCTCCCCCACCCATGATGGCTGCCAATACAGCCCAGCCAGCTTTGATATCGCACACTAGTCTCACATAAACACTCAGACAGACCGACAGACACTTGGCACTGTCTTAAATAACAAGGTGTGTGTGTGTGTGTCATGTGTGTGTGTGTGTGTGTGTGTGTGCGTGCGTGCAAGAGAGACACACAGCCAAATGTGCTTTTGTCAAATGTATAATGCAACATGTTTACTATTTCCCCATCCAAAGGGAGAGAGTGTTGTTCGGATTCCAGAGGTGGATGTACAGTAGTTCACACCTCGCAAGTGAGTTTCAGTTGAAACTTCACTCCACTAACGTACGTATGCATCTGAAAACACGCCATCTCTCCAGATCCGGGGATAGTGGCTTCTTCGTTCGTTAAATCAAGCACGCACGCACGCGCACACACACACACACACACACCACCCTTTTGAAAGAGCGGTATCTCTCTTGACGCACATACGCTATGTATACAAGCTCATTGATCTCCACTTGAGCAAGTCCCTTATCCTCCCCTAGACGGCTCCAGACATGAAACGGCTGCAGATTATGGCTGGATGCGGCCCTCCGTGGGAAGCCGGGGCGCAGATGAAAAGGCCAGCCGCTCGGGGGACTCCAAGCCGCTGGTTTGATGCTTGCGTGATGAAGCCGAGGCGCGCGGGCCAAGAGGGAGGAACCGCCGCGGAAAAAAAAGGTACAGGATCTGGATTGTGGATGCGGATCCTCCCAGGACCTCCGCAGCCCCTTGAGCCGCCCCGGCTGCACTGTCTTGATTTCTCTCGCTCTCTCCCCACTCTCTCCCTCCCATCCCACCTCTCTCTCTCTCTCTCTCTCTCTCTCTCTCTCTCTTCTCTCCATCCCGACATACCTTTTCTTTGACACCGTTTTCTCCCTCCCCACAGACGGCCCTAAGCCTTGCTCATGGCAGCTGTCTCTCTAAAGCCCTGGCCTGAGCTCCCGGGGAGAGAGAGGAGAGAGAGAAAGGTTGATCTGGCCTCTAATCCACCTCCTCTCGCGGCGCAGGAGGGAGCCTGTGGTCCTCGACAACACCAGAGGTGACTCTTTGAGTGGGACTGTGAGGAGCCCCACTAGCAGCACCATTCCGTCTGATCCGGGGTGAAGCTCCAGTCGTCAGGAATACATGACTTTGTACATTACCAAGTCCCCAGGTGACAAGGATTTCTCTCCAACGTATTGCTGTCAGAGATGTTCCTGTTGCGTCACCGGTGACTTTTTAGACGACCCCCGATCGGCGCGCCGCTCTCTGCTCGAGCCTTCGCCTTTATGCACGTGGAGACTATAGCACAGAGCTAAACCGCCGTGCAGCTATACAGTAGCAGTCTCTATTGATCCCAGCTGCTAGTTAGTTAGTTAACAGTGATCCTTTGTTTTCTGCTCACAACACCGCCGTGGTCTGAGGGCTACGGCTCCTCAAAGCACCTCTCCACCTGGACTCACTGTTCCCTCATTAGCAGGCGGGCTGAAGTTTGGAGGGTACAGGGCTGGCAGATTACCCCATTGAAAAGTAGCACACCTCAGGTAATCACACTAATGAATTCAGCCCCCTCCTCCATATCTCTCTCTCTCTCTATCTCTCTCTATCTCTTTCTCTCTCTCTCTCTCTCTCTCTCTCTCTCTCTCTCTCTCTCTCTCTCGCTCACTGTGGCGGGTGGGCGCAAGGATCTGGGAACAACAAAGAAGTGTTTGTTTGCATAACATTAGCGCCGCACGCTCACACACAGTGGCGGGGCCCGAATGCGGGACTGACTGGAGGCTCCCCGCGAACACAGGTGGAGCAGGCCAAGCATCGCTGGGACCAATTAGAGTACGGCACAGGTACATTAGCATGTTTGAGTGGGGTGAGAGGAGTGGGGGCGGGGGGGGGGGGGGGGCGGGCGGGGTTGGTAGGCCTAATGAAGCAAAGACAAACTCTCACTTGACCATGGCCTGTGTGTTGCTTATGTGTCTCTAGTGAGATGACTGGTGTGTGTGTGTACTGTATGTGTGTGTCTGCGCGTGTGACAAATGACCATTGGTCCGTCTGTAGACACGGCCCATTCTGTCTCCTCCACCCGCACTGATACAAGTACCTGTTTCCTCTGAGATACCATCGGGATGCCCTCTACTGTAGCTGGCTGTTCTCACTTTTAATGTTTACTTTAAAACATCGTCACCCGCTGATGATGATGATTCTATTTCTAAAATACGAAAGCTGCAGAATTGCTGTCAGAATTGCTCACATGCCACTTTCTGGTCCAGTGCACACATTGATTTCCGACCCGTTTCTATTTTGGCGCGACCACTAGTTAAATTTAGATTCATCACCATGCCGGTATGGTGACCAATTGCTCCCCCCTGCTTTTACCTCAGTCAGTCCCACTTCAAACCATGGATTTTCTCTCACCTCCCGCTAAGGAAAGTGGTGAGTTCATTGACGTAAACATTTGTTAAATTTTAACAAACAATTTGTTAGAACAACCAGTAGATAATTTTGGGTCGGTTTCTTCTATATAATATTTATATGGTTTATCACCTTAACACTTCCGGCCCCAACAGCAGAGGGCTCTGATGGCCCTTCAGCGCCAGTGCTTTATCCAATGTAGGATAGGACTTATTTGCGAGTGCTTAAAATATATCAAATATAATAGCAATAGATCTAAATAACACGGTGATCGCCAATGAGTTGCTTCCAGTCAACATGCACAAAACAGATAATTTGTTCATACAAACATTTCCATTTTATACCGTGATGAATATGAATATATTTCTAGAGTGTGCCGTTCTGTCTCATCTCAATAAACTCCAGCAAATCGAGCTTCAATGTATTTAGTTAGAAATCGTGCCATTTATCGCTTGATTTATGAATAGTTTTCAAATAAACGCTAGATTATCGATATTATATGTGTCATCATGGGCGAACAGAAGCGGGGTCTGAAAAATCGCTTCTCCGTACTTTGGTCGGCGCGAACCTCTCACACACACACACACACACGCTCCGATGGCGGTGAAAGGAGCATCTGATTAACCCAAGATTCGTAACATAAAGTCCTTACCTCACATCTGATGTCCTGCAAAAAGATTAATCCAATTCCTGATCGCCATTCCAAATATTGATCGCATTTATTGATCCAACGTTATATATCCAAAACACATAATCCACGCTGCTCTGAGTGTCCCCAGTCAATGTGTTATAACGATACTGCATGCCCGAGAAGGAAAACCTGACTGACCGGACTTCTTAGATTGATGCACAGCCCCAGCCAGAGGGATTCCAATGATGTGCAATACCATCCGGGAGACGTTAGGTGGCGGTATTTGCCCTTTGCGAGCTCAGACCCATTCCCAATGATAACGTCAGGCTGGATGGATGAAAAATGTATGGATATAGCGAATAAAAGAAATATCGATTAAAACCCGGGATTTCTCGGGTTTGGCGCCCAGAGCATGGCGAGTTAACCCGACTTATCTCGGGTTTGGCCTCCAAAGGGTTGTTCACATAAAAAAAGAAGATAAAATAGGGGCGGCTACGTGGCGTAGTGGGCAAGGCGCTCGCCACGAATGCAGAGACGCTGGGCTCGCCTGTTCGAGCCCAGCGCTCCACATTGCTTTCAGTTTAGCTGGTCGTTCATACTAATACACATTAGCCGTATTAGGGGGTGGGAAACTGATGGGTGGGGATCGGGCGTGGTGGACAGCGACTCCTACAGGTCGGTTGGTGCGCCTGCGCAGTAGAATCAGGAAGTGTCGGGGGCAGCGTGAGCCTCCCACGCGTTACTCCTCGCCACTGAGAGATCGAGCTGCGCAGGTGAAAAGATGCGACTGCTGTTACCTCAAGTACCGGAGGGGACTTGTGCTATGTATGACTTAGTCCACATTGCAGCCGGCTTGTGGGAGGCAAGAAACAGCGTTCGTGACAGGGGAGGGTTGAATTGGATGATACGAAATTGGGATGGGAGAAAATATAGAAAATGGGAGAAAAAGTGGATAAAAAAAAATTAAAAAAAGATAAAATAAAACAAAAAGTATTTATTATTATGCCCAGGAAAATGGCCCGGGCTAATGTAAAATAATGTGTGCTGGTTAGTAAACAGGCTAAATGTATATTTAGACTGTTATGGTCCTTTTAAACTGTAGTTATGATGGATATTCTGAAGCTTAAAGTCATCTATGAGTTATTGTGGGAATATGAAGGGTCAGTGTGGTCTCCCATGGGGTAACGTTACTGCAGGGCTGGAATGTTTATATAATGGCGTTATGTAAAATCATGCAGCACCTTTCAAATTAAGCCAATCAACTGTTAGCTGTGCAATTCTATTCATTCAACCTTTGTTTAATTCTCAGGAATACATTGAGGGTAGGCCCTCATTTTCAATTATTACAATAGACAATAATAGAACATAATAACAAAAATAAAATAAATCAGACAATAAGACACAAATATGAACATTGTTTAAAACAATCTCTGGTTAAAGCTATTCAAAAAAGATGTCCCAGTGTTACCAGGGTGTCGATATTCAAAGTGCTTTGTAGGTTATTCCACATGTCTTTAGCACAGAATCTTTTTTTTTTTTATTAGAATCTTAAAGACCTCTTGAATCTCTAAAAGTAGTCTTTCCGATTTCGGAATTGACCCGAGGAACATGTAGTGTAATCTAGTCCTGAGAGCAGGCTTGATAAGTGTTTAGGAGTGCTTCGTAACTACTGTAAACACATACCATTGTTGATCTCGCCTCACAGCGAGAGAGGTCCAGCAAACTGTCTCATAAAGAGTACAACGATGGTTACTGTAGGTATCATAGATACCTAAGGGTCTAAGGGTTTAAGGCACGTATATATTATGTCACCATAATCCAAGACAGACAAATTAACAGGATTATCAACATGAACCTTAAAAGTGAATGTATGCCTAATTATTTATAATTTAGGACTCTTTCAATGACTGTATTGAAGTGCTAATCTGAAGTTTGCTATAATCTGCATATATTTAGTTTTATCAGCATTTAACACAAGTTTGAGATCAATTCAAGTGCCTCTTGAAGAACATTAAAATAAACTTAATTTTCAACAGCCAATTGTGTGGAGTCAGCCCAACAATTGGCTGCATACAGATTATTTATATACATTAGAGGTATTTAAATACCAGACAATATCATTGATGTAATTGTGAAAAAGACCACCTTTGGTTATTGTTAAAAATGCAAATTGAACATTACCCGCTTTAAGCATTAGGGTCACATACAATACTTAATCTGTGCAAAAGCAGGGAATGATCAACTGTATCAAAGGCTTTTGACTATGAGAAGGGCAGTGTTATAGGGGCCAAGGGTGGCATGGTGATGGAGGACACTGTGGTGGTTGATGGCAGCACTCATTGTTATGTTCCCTCCGCGCTGGCCAGGGACTTCAGTGATAGCACGCTGGCCGATTACATTTCTGCCCCGGAGCCTTCTTTTTACAAACCCTGCTTCATCAATTCATATAAAATCATGCAGGTCTGTTCTGCATCTAGATCAAGAAATCTCTGAAACATGACAATATTATACACCAAGAGTGGTCAATAGAGTATAGGCTATTGTGAAACATTGTAAAAAAGGACAACATTGGATTACTGTAGTACAATACAGTAACGTGTCAGTGCTGATAGGACACAGCTGTGGAATGTATAGGACTTACTTGCACACAGTCATGGTGAATCTCCTTGATTCTGTTAGTGTTCCTGTCAAAAGGAACCCTGTACACCTGCTTCATCCTCATGGAATTGCATTAGAGAACATGGTCCAATGTAGGGGTGGGCGATATGACGATATTAAATAGATATCGGGTACAGTTGCATTCATCAGAATCAGAATCAGAAAGGTGTTTATTGCCAAGTAGTTTTCACATACAAGGAATTTGCTTTGGACGTTATCGGTGCGACATTAACTCTTTCAGCGCCGCGGGCCTAGCCCATCTTTGTTCCTACTGCTCTAAGAGATAGGGATGCGTGGCGGTGTTTGCAGGGCTATATCTATATTATATATTATAGCTATGGATACAATACTATGGCTCATTTGACATCAACTATCCATCGTTCAATATGTGAAAAAGAATACATTTTTTCATGTATACGTTCGTGTGTTATACCATGGTGAATATAAGTATAGTTTCAGAGTGATCCTGGCTAATTCCAGAAAACGGCGCTGTGGAGCAATACGTGAATTTTACTAAAAGCGTTGGCGTTGCTCTCCTGGACACGCTACTATTTCCAAATCAAATGTATATAATAGGTATTATGTTTCATCATGAATGCATGAAAGGGGGGGGGGTAGTTTTTTGATGCTTTGATCGTCACCAACGGCATACTTTTTGGAGTATGTTACATATGATCGTTGCGATCGATGTGAAATCATGGTTGGATCAAAGCAGCATTGATGTCATATAGTCCTTACCTTCACTAGGAGGTACCCCAAAAAGAATATTCCAATTGTCTGATCGCGATTTCCAGTATTAGTGTCCATCGTGTCGCCAACATAATCCACCACAACACATGCATCGGGGGCATTGGACGTGTTTCAATGTTATCGAGTGAACCGCTAGACTCGCCTGACCAAAAAAACTGTGCCCGGAGTGAATTAAATGTAACACCAGGTGTGAACAAAGGTTTAGAAGGGTGGGCGATACTGCCACCTACCAGGATGCGATCTCCAAGTGATTCCCTATGGTAACCCTGAGGTCTGTGTGAGAGAAATGAATTAAAATATCGAATAAAATAAATAACGATGAAAACCTGACTATACTCGGGTCTGGCGCTGAACGGTTGGCGAGTTAACCCGACTATCCTCGGGTCTGGCGCTGATTGAGTTAACAGACAGATAATACAATAAAGAGGTGGAGTAAAATAAAATGAAATATGAGCTAAGTTATGAAATTAAATATAGGCCAGGGCTGTACAACTGTAAATAAGAGGTTGAATAAAATTATATGGGATATAAACTAAATTAAATATATCACAATAGTATATAGTACAATTATAAGTACAAAATAAAATAGGAATAGGCCAGGGCTGTACAACTGGGCAGATGTGGTCAATTATATACACTAATTAGAATGAAGTAACAATACTCCAATACAGTGGGCAAGTATATAGTCCAATAGGGGTTTAGTTTATTTAGGCAATTTGTTACCACAGTAACAACTACTCTTCCTGGGGTCCTCTCAAAATAATATAACACATTCAAACATAAAATCATTGTACAATCAGAATAAAACAATACTTCCATGCACATTGTACAAGCAACAACACCAAAACAAAGAATAATAATGACAGTAAAGATGGTCATTTGTCTGTCTACATGAATGGAGCTCCACAAAAGTGGAGAGGTCACAGAGGTCCCAACTCTCACCTACCACCACACAAATGCCCTAATTTGGATGAAAAAAAAGTATATCATGAAATGATTTCTTTCTGTAAAATCGCTGTTCTCAATTTCTTTTTGAAACTTGTCTTACTGGTAATTTGTGTTAGATGTAATGGCAGTTTGTTCCAGTTTGACATAGTTCTATGCATTACAGTTTTATTTAATGAATTCGTTTTGGGTAGTGGAAGCGTGAATCTTTCCATAGCTGCATGTCTGGTATTATAAACATGTTGATCTTTTGTATGTATCATCTGTGTATTTAAACATATAGGCACTCTCAAGGTACAGATATTTCTCTAGAGGATGATGCTACAAGCCAGTCTGTCATCCACCCTCAACCATGACAGCCTGGCAGTCATCTGCATCAAAGTATGAAGAACTAGCATTATTCTTTAATAACCAAATAACTTCATTAGAGCCAGCATTAGTCCTGATACAAACATTGGCCACCATCAGCAAACCCTGCGAAAAAGTAACCAAAGGAAGATTTGCTTGCATTACATCAACCGAGCTTTACAAAACTGTCATGGAATGTAACTCCTCCACTTCCTATATTGACCCTATACCCACAGCATTTTTTAAGCGAATATTCCAGAGTATTGCAAGTCATGTCCTAAATATTATAAATACATCGCTTCTGACAGGTATTTTCCCAGACGCATTCAAAACAGCCGTTGTAAGACCCTTACTAAAGAAACCCAAACTAGACAGTAATGTACTAACCAACTATAGGCAGATATCCAACCTCACATTCATCAGCAAGATACTTGAAAAAAAAATCTCAATGCAAATAAACTCCTTTCTCAAAGATAATTAGTGACCTCAGAATAAACTCTGATGCAAACAAAGTCTCAATTCTCGTCCTATTAGATCTAAGCGCAGCGTTTGACATGATCGACCATGATACCCTAATAAATCGTCTAGAAAAGTTAGTTGGTCTTTCTGACTATGTATTAAACTGGTTCAGAACATATATCAAAGGGAGAAAATATTACGTCAGGCTTGGAGATCATTCTTCTGAGAAACATGACACCTACTTCGGAGTTCCACAGGGGAGCTGCCTTGGTCCATTATTATTCTCACTATACATGCTGCCACTCGGAGACATCATTAGAAAACACAATGTATGTTTCCATAGTTACGCAGATGACACACAATTGTACATCTCCGCTGAACCAAATGATCACACAGCTATTAACTCCATTTCCGCCTGTCTCTTAGCAATAAACAAATGTATGACGAACAACTTCCTAAAATTAAATGAGGACACAACTGAAATCCTGCTAGTCGGTCCTATAACAAAAAGAGAAATGTTACAGAGCAATATGGGGCAACTTACTCCTTGGATCAAACCCGAAGTTACAAGTCTTGGTGTTATAATAGACTCAGACCTAAGCTTTAAAACCCAGAAGCACCACAGCTGGATTCGATCCCACTGTCTCTGTGGTGGTAGACAGACGCTTAGTCCACTGCACTACCCGGCCGCCGACATTTACAGTTTTATTCATTGCAATAATTCCCATCATCAAGACAAAAGCGAGCATCATAGCATACATCGTCAACCTACTATGTAATCTGTTCTAAGTATTGCCTAAACCCAGACCAGCATTTATCGAAGAGATGTGGTTTTTTCTTAAGATTGAACATTATTTTCTCTGATGCCATGTACGAAGAGATGTCACTAAGCCACATAGACAAAAAAAATCTGCACTTTTCCACAGCATGGCAATACACTTGTTCCCAGCAATCATGGCCAATTTGATGATCCGCACCTTGCTTCTCTTATCAGGAGAGATGTCAGACATGTCACCTAATAATGCTAATTTAGATGTACATGGGATCTCAAACCCTGTGATCTCTTCGAGAATCTCCCAAATTGAGCCCCAGTAAGGTCTTAGTTTGTTACAGTTCCAGAACATTTGGAGCAGGCTACCTATTTCAGTTGAACACCTAGGGCAAAGGTCAGAGATAGCGTCATTCATCCTGTGAAGTCTTTCCGGCATAAAATAGGTTCTATGGAGAATGTAAAATTGCATACGTTTATGTCGAGTGTTATATGAAAATGATAGTGCGGACTCGCATAGTGATTCCCATTCATCTTCTTCAAAGGTACAGTCCAGGTCCCGCTACCATTTGTTTTTGGCATTTAGGGGTATTATTTCTGTAAAGGCCAGAATTCTATTATATGTTAATGATAGGATGCCTCTAGGGTGAATAACTCCTTTTAGAATATCATCAATGAGGAGGGGTTTTGGAAGAGTGGAGTTTCCTCCCTGACCTGTACCTATGAAGTGTCTGACCTGTAGATATTTGAAGAAATTAGTAGTTGGAAGGTGGAGGTGCTGCGTAACTGTTCAAAGGACATAAGTATGTTATTATCATATAGGTCCCCAAAAGTTTTAATTCCCTGAGTGTACCACTTCTTGGTGATGCCATCTCTAAGTGATTCTGGTAAATCTGGGTTGTTGTGGAAGGGAGTATTCCTGTGAAATGCAATAAAGCTACCAAGATGTGTCTGAATCTCAAACCATGTTCTTGCTGTGTGTTTAATAAATGGGTTATCTGAGCTATTCTTCAGGGTGTGGTACAACCGGATAAAAGGAATTCCGGCCAGCGGAGCGTCCATCGTATGGCATTGTTCTATTTGTCTCCAAGCAGGGGAATTAGTCTACTCATTCTGCCAAATCCACAGGGCCCTCGTCTGTGCAGCCCAGTAATAACGTTGGAAGTCCGGGAGTTTCAGTCCACCACACTGGGGGGAATTATATAGGGTTTCAATGTGGCCTGTTGGGATGTTAGATCCTAATGTGAAAATGTTTATATGTCTGCACTTTATGTGCTCATTTTATGCCTGTCTTTTTTTCTGTTGTGAAGCACTTTGAGCTGCAGTTTCTGTATGAAAGGTGCTATAGAAATAAAGTTTATTATTATTATTATTCCTTCCACACTGTCACAAAAAAGTCACACACACTCGCCCAACTTACGTCACGTACACGCACATACATGCACACACACACCCAGAGACAGAGAGGCGGTGCCACAGGCGGCGCGCATGTTTGTAATTGTTTGGAAGAAACAGGGAAAGAGGATATGAGAGTGTGAGAGAAGTGAAGAGAATTTTGCGAGTTTAAACATTAGCCATACTTCTTTTATTCAGAAACAGCAATGGAATATGGACGAACTGGTTCCAAAAAAAATTTGCCTCGCGACTACTAAACATTAGCATTAGCATTATTTGTTTGCAGTGAGAACAAAGTGCAATAAACAAAAGAAATATACATTCACAGTGTATTCTTCCAAATTTATTGATGAAACAAGACCAACAGCAACACAATTTGCCACATGGAACAAAGAGTTTAGTTTCACAAAAAGATTGCAAACTTTGTTAGCTTATGTGCTAATGTGATTGGGATTTCCCATTCTAACCGTTAGCATTGCGGCTAGCGTAAATGAGCTAATAAGGCACTGGTTTCATAGCTTGATAGCTAGCTTCGAAATCCTCTATTGTCTGTGTGTGTCGCGTTGAAGATGACGTCATGGCGCCCTCGCTATGACGACCAGCTACCTACCGAGTCGAGTAGGTACCATGCAGACAGTGGAAAAGCGGCGGAGAATAGGATGTTATAACATTGCTGATAATAAAAATCTGTAGGGCTGTCCCCGACTAAGGATTTGTATAGTCGACTTGTAGTCGCCAAAATTAGCCGATAGTCGACTATTAGTCGACTATGAAAAAAAAAAAAAAGTATAATTTATTATTATTATTATTATTTATCATTCCATTTGGGCTGTGGGGGTGCTTAATGTCTGAAGGAGTCGACGGAAGGCTTCTTATTCTCTGCGAAAGCATGCAATTGGTCCACTGATGGATACATCTTGATATTTGTCTAGTCTAGTGTGTTCATTAGATGGGTGAAATCCTCTTTCAGTGCCTCTGTGCCTGTTTTCTTAGGCAGTTAGCCTCTGGTATGCGTGCCATTAGCGTTAGCCACGCTTCTATGCCTCTTTTCTTTTGGAAAGAATGAGAAAAAAAAAAAAAATCTTATTTTTTTTTTGCATTCGACTAAGCGGTTGGCAGTCGACTACGGCTCCTTTCGGTCGATTAGTCGACTAATCGGGGTCAGCCCTGTGTGTGTGTATTTTTGGCTAAAGTGGATAGAAAACACAGTAGCCTACTGTGCAAAAGTCTTAGGCACCCAAGAGTTTTTATTGTCTTAAATGTTAATACATTTATTTCTGTATTAGTGTGTCAGTTTCTTTTAGATTTTTTGAAACTTTTAATTAAATTATTTTTGAAAGCATCTTCATGGTTTAATGCAGACATATGTTGCAGGGACTATTATAATCATCATGTTGGTGTGACTGTATGCATCAAAGGGTTAAATCAAGCGTTTTTAAGTGCTTTAGAGGAAATGTCAAAATGTCGCGATTTATATACAGTACATACTCCAACCCATACACAAGACACACCTCCGCACCATGGGTGACCGGGCCTTTTGCTCAGCTTCTCCTCGGCTGTGGAATGCCCTCCCCGACCATCTGAGAGTACCACAGTCCGTTGAGGTTTTTAAAAGGGGCCTAAAAATATTTCTTTTTAACAAGGCATTTGCCTGAATTATTCTTTTACTTTTAATTTTACTTCTATTCATTTTTATTATTATTAAATTGTATGTTCTTCGATTTCATTGGTTGTTCTATTCATTTTTATTGTTTTTATTCATTTAACTTTTTATCCTTATCTCCTGTAGCACTTTGAGATTTTCACAAATGTAAAGTGCGGTACAAATTGAATTTATTATTATTATATCGTGTATCGTGATATAGCCAAAAAATATCGCGATATCATTTAGGGCGCGTTCACACCTACTCTGTTTGGTCCACTTTAAGTGGACCATGGTCCCTTTAAGTGGACCATGGTCCCTTTAGATCGATAGTCCGTTTGGTTTGTACAGGTGTGAACGCAAACCGAACTATAATGAGGACCAAACAACCGAACCATGGTCCTCTTGAAAAGTTGGGACTCGGTTCGTTTCAATCGAACTATAGTACCTAATCCAGGAAGCAAAGTAGCGTACTCCTCTCTAGACTGACGCCGCACGCGGACAGTCTCTCTCTTCCTCCCTCTCTCTCTCTCCTCTCTAGACGCAGTCTCTCTCTTCCTCTCTCTCTATAGACTCGCGCCGCGCGCACCACCCAACTTTCTCCTGCATGAGGAGGACATTCGCGGACATTCTCTCAGATAAAGAAAAAAAAAGCGTACATACTTTTTGGGTAATTTCATAATAGCAGCGTGGACCAGCTCTGTAACAACAACGCATCTCGAGCTGCTTCTATGCAGCTGTCTAGTAGTTGACAGCTTACGCAGGAAGGGAAGGGAAGGGAAGGTCTCTCTCTCTCTCTCTCTCTCTCTCTCTCTCTCTCTCTCTCTCTCTCGTCGACTAGCGCCGTGCTCATAATAGTATCTCTCTCATTACGCTGCCGGCAACTGATTACGTTTGCTATAGTCCAATAGATGCGACAGCATGTCCTTTATTTACAAATTAGATCCGCACCAAACAGGGTAGTGTGAACGCAGACCAAAAGCAAACAATGTATCATTTTCACATTTGGTCGACCAGAAAGTCCGGACTATCCACGGACTTTCAGATGTGAACACACCCTTAGAGGCCATATCAACCAGCCCTAGTCCAGTGTGGATAAACTCACTCTTGCTATATTTTGGAATAAGTGCACAACATGCCTTTGGCTTTTATAAATGTGATTGGCAGTGTGTTCTGTGGGAACACCAAGAGAGGGAATTCAGGAAGAGTGTGCAAGATATAGAGAATTGTGTGTAGTGTTGTGAAAAATGTGTGGTTTGGAATGGGAATCTGAGTCTAAAGCAGAAAATGTGTTTGGAGTTTAGCAGAATTGGTTTAGCAGTTGGTACATGAGTTTCAGGTTGTGTCTGATGTTCCAAATAATGTGTTTAATGGGGAACTATCTTATAAATTGCAATGTGGGGTTGTACCAACACTGTCTAGGTCTCCGATTCTCATTTTGGCGCATTCTTCCAGTTCAGCTGTGACAAGATCCTCCCCCACTAAACCAAGCCATTCTGAATTTAGCGTATCTGTGACGTGTACAAATTCTGATCTGCATACCTCAGCTCCTTCTGTGGTTGTAGCCACCACCCACAATCAACAATTCGCTCAACAACGGAGCGAGTGGGAATAATGCAGAAGCGGTTTCCCTGTCACTGACACTTCCTCAAAAGAGAGAAAAAGAGAGAGGGAGTCTCGGAGCGATCTCTCCTCTGTCTCTCCCCCTGCATTTACACACACTCGCGAGTCGCGAGCCGAGCCACTCACACACGTGCACATGCACATGTGCGCTCTCGGAGCGATCTCTCCTCTCTCTCTCTCCCTCTCTATCTCTCTCTCCCTCTCTCCCTCTCTATCTCTCTCTCTCTTGCTCGCTCGTTCTCTCTCTCGTATCAGCACTCGCTGTATCACGTCAACCTGTTGCAAACTATCATAGCGCACGCTCCCACGAGTATTCCGATAATATTCACAGGGGGTATATATTGTCATTTGAAACAAGTTACCAATGCATTGTCGCGTGGGATTATGCCCCCCCGCGGTGAAATTAATTAGTCCCTCTCTATCTCACTATCTCTCTCTCCCCCCCAAAAGGTATCTGCCAGTGCAGTGCAGTGCAGTGGGTGACTGTCACTCAAAGCGCATTGTGAGTATGGGCGGAGCCCAGCCAAAAACAGCTTGGAATCTTGATACAAAACAATTACTTTTTTTGAAAAAAACGTACAGATGTGTTCCATAGACTCACAGGAATTGTGTAAAATTGCCCAATAGTGAAAGAAATAGTAAGATAGTTCCCCTTTAAACAATTGTGAAAAACTGTAAGATCAATATTATCTCCTCCTTTATGCAATGGAGTGAGAATGAGCAACCTTCCACACTTTGGGAATTATACGTGATAAAATGGTTAAGTTAAATTAAAAATAAATAAAGTTATATATTCTGAAATCATCGAGGCAGAGAGCCGGAGAAAGAAAGGGTCCGAAATTCGGACCATCTTCTCCAGTTACTTTCTTAGAATCAATGGTAAGAAGTGCTCCAGTAACTACATTAGGAGTGAGAAGTTGGAGGGCAAACTGAGGGGCATGACTTATGTTACGAAGGATCAGATTAAACCGAATATATATATTTATTGATTGATATATATTGCATAATATTTGTATATCGTTTGATATCCCTTGTGTATTCCTTGTACATATACACGGAATATCCCTTTAACCTAGTACAGACCATAATATTTCGTTCTCCTATTGGACAGCGGTCCCCTAGGCGCCATTGCCATACCCCCAGGGTCTAGTTCAAAGTCACCGTCAAAGACATGCCTGGGCATGAACGGCTTTGCGCAAGGATACGAGACAGGAATAGGGCTGGTACTAGTTTGTTCACCTAACGTATAAATACGGCGCAGGTGAATACAGAAGTTAAGGTTACCCAATAAGTTGAAGCCTCACCCACGATACAACGTGCGGTGAAGTATGGCCTGTTTTGGCCCCAAATAGAGCATTGAGACCGCGTGCAAATTAATAACTGAAGTATCAGAGTTTAACGCTGTACCGTCGAGTTCGACCTATTCTATTAATTCAGTAATAGTCTATTTATGTATAGTGTATCGTGCGGCTACCGTTCTACAGTGACCAGCATCACCAACGTTTCATCGTACCAGCTAGTGTGCTTATCCAGGCTGGGCAGCTTACCCTGGCGCTTTCACCCGAGGAGCCCTAGACGAGGACCGTGTGGACATGTACACTGGATAATCTACCCGACGACTACATAGCCCTTTTCGGCTGGATTATATTTGCTTTGGTCCTGTAATTGATGACCCAGACTCTACTACCGACAAATCCTCTCCCCTTGCTGGCTTACAACCGGAGGGACCCTACCAGTATCTCCCGCTGCCTTACTATTGTACCAAAGATATAATTCCTAAGATACAGGTGGTATTCATTATCTCCTGCGTAATATGAGAATGGACATACGTTATTGATTTGCTTACGCACATTCTTTGCCTTATAAGCGCACCCTACGTAAAGTAAAGTATTGTTATATACTATCATTGCTGCTAATAAATATTCTTAAACCCAGTTTTGTGTGGAACCGTGTCATTGTGGGAAGTGTTCATCTAAGATACCTGTGTACTGTATGGCCAGTAGTAATGTACATAAGACAGTAGTGGTTTAATGATACCATACTTATATAATACAGTCAGGGAATTGTACCCCTCAGTTACAATTGGTTCTTCGAGCCGGAGGGTAACTAGCGTAATATTAATATAGTAGTATTAATATTGACATGGCCAATGATGAACACTCCACAAACGGTTCTCCTAAAATAGATCGCCCGCAGCGTAGACGGCAGACACCTCAGTACTTAGAGGATTACGTTGCCAGTATACTACCTAGCTTTCTACAGACGTTAAACGCGGAAAAAGTAGATAGTAAAATTATGTCCAACCCTACCGACCAGGCTACCCCGCCAGTAGAGACCCTAGTGGGTTCTAACGTAACTGACCAAGCTCACGGTGGGGACCAGGAGGGACCTGACATGACTTTACCCCCCGCCAAGACCGAAGAAGTAGTCCCCGGAGAGCTCCAGGATAAAGAAAGCCCTCCAGGGATGGAACCCGACCCACCACAAGAAGAGACGCGCACCCAGGAGATGGATCTCCTCGGTACGCGACAGGAGAACGGATCTCCAACGAGTACTACCAGGAGCCGATCACCTCAACCAGCGTCTTCCCCCAGCGAGGCGGACAAAATGCTGGCGCAGGCCTTCGTCGCCAGCCTGGCAGCCTCAACCGAGCGCGATCGACTCCAAGCACAGGCGCTTAGAGAGCGCGAACATTCTTCCATGGAACAAGAACGCTTCCACGCGAAACTCCAAGCGCAAGCCCTTAGTGAACGCGAACATTCCGCGACCGAGCGAGATCGCTTTCAGGCGCAGCAACGGAGTGACGAAGACCGCATACGCCTAGAGACTAGACGCCTCCAGACGGAAGAAAATGGAAAGAGACCGCGCCAAAGCCCAGCGCGCCGCCGCCGGTGCCCAACGCGAAGCAGAGCGCGACCTCGCTCTCACCAAGCGCGAAGCCGAGCGCGACCGATTACAAGCGCAGATAATGGAGCAGCTGATTGCCAGGGTAACCCCCCCTCCCTCCGCACGGGGCTCCAGGGCCTCGTCAAGACAAGGGTCAAGGGCACCCTCCCCTACCCGATCAAGCGACCCTGAGCCCGGCCAACAGAGAGAGCCTATACCCCTCTCCGAACCCCTTCCCCGACCGGTCCAAGCGAGACCCAGCAACAGGGAAGAACCGGCCTATACCACGGAGAGGCTAAATAGACGACTACAGGATCTAGATGACCTGCCAGAGGAAGAAGAAGAGGGAGAGGAGGAGAATCAAGCCCAACAGCATCACCGTACTCCACAGGACCAGGAGGTCCAGTACAGCCCAGACTTTACCCCCGCGGCTCTGCGCTACAGACCCCCGACTCAATTCACGGGGTGAGCTTGACGCACGACCAGCCCCGAGGAACAGCACCTGGGTACGCGGGCCTTGGTACCCAGCAGGTACCAGCCCACCACGACACGTAAGAGGAGACTCGCCTAGGAGGCCTCTCCTCCAACGCTCACCGATGTGCCAGCCATCCATGGCATCGTACCTTGGCACACCGACGTTCCCGGACTTCACACACGAGAACAGAGCACAGTACACAGAGCTACGAATGTGCTTAGAGACAATGATGTCCGATGTAACTGATGAACCGTACAAGTATGCTATCCTACTCAAGCACCTCAAGGTGCCCCGAGCGCACAATATAGCGCTGGCATATTCCACCTCTACTACCCCATACACCGCGGCCCTAGCAGCCCTCGACCAACGATATGGACGCATATGGGACTACGTAATACAAGAGATAAGGAATATTGACCGTCTACCCCCAGCCACAGACAATCGCTCACTAGATGACCTGTCTATCAAGGTACAATCCCTGGTAGGGATGCTGGGGGCGCAAAAGGAAAAGGGTATGCACGAACTGTACGCAAACTCTAATGTTGAGAGGATTTTAGAGAAGCTTCCGCCCGCCCGACAAGAGCGCTTCAGGCGGCAAAGAGACCACCGTGATCCTAACGGTCCCGAGCCATCCCTCCTAGACCTAGCCGACTTCCTGGCGAGAGAAGTCAACAGCCTACGGTTGGATACGTTCGTGCGGAGCACACCAAGCTCCAGAGAGGGACCTAGGAGAGCAAACGATGGCCGCAGACTGGTGACCGTCATGCACCAAGCGGAATCAATACCGAGCAACAAGAACCACAGTACCCCCTCGATGAAAGAGAAGTGGAAGATTGTATGCCCGTACTGCGAAAAGGAACACTGGCTGTCACACTGTGACACGTTCAAGAAGATGACCGCAGACGAGGTGAGTCAATGGATAAAGTCCAACCGACGCTGTTACCGATGTGCGCGCAGTCACATGGCAGCCGATTGCCGCTTAAAGAAGAGGTGTAGTCGGTGTGACGGAGCCCACTTGGACGTCCTACATGACAGTAACAGAAGAAAGCCTGCACCCTCAAGCAGCACAAAGGCAAGTGTTATGTACATTGACCCCGCCAGCAGCGGGGGCGCCCGGGTGCTCTTGAAGGTGGTCCGCGTAACATTGAGTTACGAAGACAAGGTCATGGACACCTACGCCGTCCTTGACGACGGGTCAGAGAAGACCCTTCTCCTCGCGTCCGCTGCGGCCCAGCTGGGGCTGCGGGGGAGCGAAGAAACGATGACGATTCGGACAATAAGAAGAGACCTGAAGACGATAAAGGGCGAGAATGTCTCCTTCACTATCGCAGCAAGCGGGCAGCCAGAGAGACGGTATAGGATCACTAACGCTTTCACCAGCCAAGACATAGGCCTGTCGCAGTACACCTACCCCATCGCCAAGCTGATGGATAAATATGTGCACCTGCGTCAACTACCTATACCGCTCATAGACGGTGCCACCCCGACCCTGCTGATAGGATCCGACCATGCACACCTCATCGTCCCGATGGACCGGGTCCACACTGGGCCCAGAGGCTGTCCTGCAGCAGTCGAGACCCGCCTAGGATGGACACTACAAGGCCCCCTCTCTAGGTCTCCTAACCGAACAGCAGCCACTAGCTGCCTCCACTCCAGAGTGACAGAAGAAGACACCACCCTCCTACAGCACGTCGAGAGGCTATGGACACTAGAGACAATGCCCTTTAAGAACGAAAAGAAACACATTCGTTCCAAGGAAGACATTTATGCTATAGCCCTCCTCGAGCGGGGGACAAAGAGAGTCAAAGTCAACGGAGTGATGAGATACGCAACTCCACTCCTGAGGCGAGAGGGTATGCCTACCTTCCACGCCCCAAAAGAAGCGACGGAGCGGTATCTATTGAACACAGAGCGGCGCCTAGCCAGAGACCCCGCTCAAGCTACTGTGTACCGCGCTGAGATTGACAAGCTAATCACAGCGGGACACAAAGAAAATTGACATTAAAGAGGCCGATCAGACGACCGAATCATGGTACGTGCCGCACCACAAAGTCCACCACAACGGCAAGGATCGTATTGTGTTCAACTGCAGCTACCAGATCGGATCACAAAATCTGAATAAAGAGCTCTTGCCCGGCCCAACACTCGGCCCCTCTCTACTAGGCGTGTTACTACGTTTCCGCCAAGACAAGGTGGCCATCAGCGGCGACATCAAAGGGATGTTCCTGCAGGTGCGACTAGTGGAGGAGGACAAGCCCCTGCTGCGGTTCTTATGGAGAGAGAGGATCGGGGATGAGCAACCATCCATCTATCAATGGGAAGTCCTCCCTTTCGGAACCACATGCAGCCCATGCTGTGCTACGTTTGCACTGCAAAAACACGTCGCAGAGGACCCAGCAGCTGATGAAGAGGTCCGACAAAGTGTAGGAAATAGTTTCTACGTGGACAACTGTCTGCAAAGCGTCTCGACGCCAGAAGAAGCCGAGGCCCTCCTACTCAAGCTCCGCGCCTCCCTGATCAAAGGCGGCTTTGATCTCCGGCAGTGGGCCAGCAGCGACCCTCAAGTATTGCGCAGCCTCTCCCCCGAGGACAAGGCAGCAAGCAGCGAGACCTGGATGGCGACCATCCCAGGAGAAGCCCAAGAAATGACATTAGGACTAGTCTGGCGCTTCAAAACAGACTCGCTCCAGTATAAACACACACCCCTGACCAAGGAGCAGGGAAGGTCGACTGCACTACCGACCACAAGACGGAGTGTATACAGAACACTCGCCAGACAATATGACCCGTTGGGATGTATTCTACCTTACACCACCAGGGCAAAGATGATTGTAAGAGCGTTATGGGACAAGGACCAGGGCTGGGATGACCCCATACCCGAACACCTTGCCTCCACATGGAGAGAGTGGGAGACAGAACTCAGCTCACTCCCAGGTGTCAACATACGCCGCAGCTACTTCCCACCCACAGTGAGGCCGGAGACGTGCCAGATGGACCTGCACGTCTTCAGCGACGCCTCCGAAGTAGCCTACGGTTCGGTGGCCTACTTGCGTGCCCGAGAGGAGGGAGGAGAAATACATACTGCCTTCATCCTGGCTCGCTCAAGAATAGCCCCCCGCAAGCAACAATCTATCCCGCGTCTAGAGCTCTGCGCAGCCCTAGCAGGAGCGCAACTCGCCACGTTAATCCAACGTGAACTCACCATTCCGGTGCAAAGAACAATCCTGTGGTCAGACTCCATGACCGTACTCACATGGATCCAGTCTGATTCGTGTAGATACAAGGTCTTCGTGGGAGTCAGAATCACAGAGATCCAAGATTTAACAGAAGCAGCAAGCTGGAGATATGTGGACACAAAACACAACCCAGCTGACGTCATCACCCGGGGAATGTCCCTGGATGACCTCACCCGTCACAATCTATATAGTGACGGGCCCGAGTTCCTCAAGCTCCCGGAAGAAGAGTGGCCTACACCCACCCCACGGGAGGCGAGTGAAGAGGATGCAGAGAAGAAGAAATCTATGTTCTGTGGGTTGACACACACACTCGTCCCCACAGACCCCAACATAGACGACTGCCTCACCCTTGAGAGTGCGCAGCTAAAGACATTCCTGTGGCACCACCCAGAGGTTCAGCCCACTACTGACATTACTGCAGCTAACTACGAAGAAGCAGAACTCCTTCTGCTACAGCGAGCCCAGAGAGACTCGTTCCCCGACGAGCTAGACTGTCTACAGGGATCAAAGCCAGTCCCGTCAGACAGCAGATTGCTCCACTTAACCCCTGAGAGCAACGCCCATAATCTCATCAGAGTGGGTGGTCGTCTGAGGAGAGCCCCAGACTTACCGGATGACGTCAAGTACCCGATAGTCTTAAACAGCCGACACAAGGTCACAGAGCTTATCATAAAGAAATACGACGAGGACGTGCATCACGCCGGGGCAGAGAGAGTCTTCGCGGTGATCAGACGTCGTTATTGGATACTGCAAGGGAGAGAAGCAGTGCGACGCTTCCAGCGGACTTGTCTAGACTGTCGTAAATGGCGAGCACAGCCCAGTATACCCCGGATGGCTGACCTACCCCCCTGTCGCCTCCGACTCGGCGACAAGCCTTTTCACTCCACCGGTATGGACTGTTTCGGCCCGCTGTATGTAAAGAAAGGAAGAGGGACTGAGAAGCGGTGGGGTATTGTATTCAAATGCATGACCACCCGAGCGATACACATAGAACTCCTTCCAACCATGAGCACAGACTCATTCCTTATGGCCTTCCGGAGATTCACATCGCGGAAAGGGAAACCGTCTATATTATTGTCTGATCACGGGACAAACTTCAAAGGCGGAGAAAGAGAGCTGAGAGAGAGCTTCCAAGCTATGGGCCCAGAACTTAAGACCCACCTCGCTCCATATCAGATTGATTTCCAGTTTAATCCCCCGAATGCACCTCACTTCGGTGGAACTTGGGAACGAGAAGTACGTTCAATAAAGACAGCCCTGTACGCCGTGCTTGGGGCCCAGACCGTGGCGGAAGAAGTCCTCACGACAGTCCTCACGGAGATCGAGGGAGTATTGAACTCAAAGACCCTCGGTTACGTCTCAAGTGATGTAGCAGATGTCGACCCAGTCACCCCCAACACACTCTTGATGGGGCGGCTGGACCCCGCGCTACCACAGACAGTGTACAGGCTTGAAGAAGCGAACGGCCGAAGAATGTGGAGGTACAGTCAAGTATTGGCTGACAAGTTTTGGAACAGTTTCCTACTCCACTATCTACCGTCTCTACAGACCCGCCAGAAATGGGTGAAAGAAAGAGACAATTTGACAGAAGGAACAGTCGTCATGATTATCGACCAGTCACTACCCCGAGCTATGTGGCCGGCCGGCCGCGTAAGCAAAGTGATCACTGGTGCAGACGGAAAGGTCAGAGCGGCAGAAGTGCTCGTCCAAGGGCGGACATACACCCGGCCCGTGGCGAGGCTGATAGAGTTGCCAAGGCTCCCCGACACTCTTGATGACGACCATGACCCCCTGACTTTGTGAACTGCCCTACCCTCACAACAGACATTGAGTAGTGGACAGTGCGGTTAATCTGTCTCTGCTTATCTAATTAGGTGGGACTAATTAGGAGGCGGCTGTTACGAAGGATCAGATTAAACCGAATATATATATTTATTGATTGATATATATTGCATAATATTTGTATATTGTTTGATATCCCTTGTGTATTCCTTGTACATATACACGGAATATCCCTTTAACCTAGTACAGACCATAATATTTCGTTCTCCTATTGGACAGCGGTCCCCTAGGCGCCATTGCCATACCCCCAGGGTCTAGTTCAAAGTCACCGTCAAAGACATGCCTGGGCATGAACGGCTTTGCGCAAGGATACGAGACAGGAATAGGGCTGGTACTATTTCTTTATTTCTTTATTTCTTTATTTCAGATCCCCATTAGTCACTGCCTCAGCAGCGACTATTCTTCCTGGGGTCTGGATCCAAACATATAAAATTAAACAAGAATAATCAATAAACAACATAAAAACAAAACAAATATCAATAAAACACCAATAAAATATACAAACAATTATAGAACATTAAACCAATTAAAATCAGACATACAACCAAATATGTATGCCAAATTTTCTAATATAGAACAAAAACAAATATCAATAAAACAACAAATATCAATAAAACAACAAAGACAACAAAGACAACAATAACAAATATCAATAAAACAACAAATATCAATAAAACAACAAAGACATCTCAGAGCAAACTAAAATGTGCTCAAAAACAGCACAACATTCCATACACTCATACTCTAATACTCATAACCACTAGACAAACACATTCCAAAACAACACATAACCCAACACAAGAACCCATTCATTAGACACAGATTAGACCTAACCAAAATCAACCTCTTTCTGCATTACAGCCACTCGTAGTCTCCTCTTGAATCCCACCTTACTGGTAATTGAAACCAAATATTGTGGAAGTCTATTCCAGTAGGACATTGCCCTGTACATTACAGTTTTCTTTAAGGCTTCAGTTCTGGGTCTCGGCAGGGCGAACCTACCCTTCAAGGCTTGTCTAGTGCCATAGCCATGACCATCACTAATAAGCACCAGCTGCAAAAAGAGGCACACAGGTTTATGCAAAGTATAAATATTTCTCATAAACAAAATAAGACTACACACTAGTCTCTCATTGACTCTCATCCATGACAGTTCCTTGTGCATTTTCTCAACACTGTTTCTAATTGAGCTATGCAATGCAAGTCTTGCAGCTCTATTTTGAGTAAGCTGTATTTTATTTAAATCTTGTTTGGATGCATTTGACCAGATTGCTGGACAGTAGTCCAGATGTGACAAAACTAGTGATTGTATGACTTGCTTGGTAGCTGTGTCTGTTAAAAAATAGGCATTCCGTCTAATAATTGAAATACTTCTGCTCATTTTTGTTACAATATTGTTAATGTGAGTTGACCAAGAGAGTGTTTCATCTATTATAACTCCAAGCAATCTGGCCTCCTTAACTTGCTCAATATCTGCACCCTGCAAAGAAATATTTAATCTGTGATTCTCTCTCTGAGCATGCTTTGAACAAATAATTAGACATTTTGTTTTGGATGCATTTAGTTTCAGCTTATTTACCGTGACCCATTCAGAAATCTGCATTAACTCGCTTTGAAGAAGACTGCTGAGGTCTTTGGCATTGCTTGCCGAAGCATATATTGTAGTGTCATCTGCATAAATGGAACTGCTTGCATTTCTTAAACTTTGTGGCATATCATTTACAAATATTGAATATAATAATGGTCCAAGGCAACTTCCTTGAGGAATGCCACATTGTAGCGTTTTAAAGCTTGATAAAGTTCCATTAAACAGGACACATTGTTGTCTCATGAATAAATAACTTTTCATCCAGTTAGTAGCTGAGTGTTTGAAACCTAGTTTGTTCACCTAACGTATAAATACGGCGCAGGTGAATACAGAAGTTAAGGTTACCCAATAAGTTGAAGCCTCACCCACGATACAACGTGCGGTGAAGTATGGCCTGTTTTGGCCCCAAATAGAGCATTGAGACCGCGTGCGAATTAATAACTGAAGTATCAGAGTTTAACGCTGTACCGTCGAGTTCGACCTATTCTATTAATTCAGTAATAGTCTATTTATGTATAGTGTATCGTGCGGCTACCGTTCTACAGTGACCAGCATCACCAACGTTTCATCGTACCAGCTAGTGTGCTTATCCAGGCTGGGCAGCTTACCCTGGCGCTTTCACCCGAGGAGCCCTAGACGAGGACCGTGTGGACATGTACACTGGATAATCTACCCGACGACTACATAGCCCTTTTCGGCTGGATTATATTTGCTTTGGTCCTGTAATTGATGGAGCGGAGAATCGCCTACACCCACAATTGTGTGGGATTTACCCTGTGAGGAGCAACGTCGAGCCCGCCTCTCAGAAGCCTGAGGCTGGCTAGCTTTCTTCCATGCGGAGCTGCATGCCACAGAGAACAGCTGTTATTCGTCTGCGGATCAAGAGATTATTGCACTGTCTCCTGTACTTGGAGTCTCTCTATTCATCGTTGACCCAGACTCTACTACCGACAAATCCTCTCCCCTTGCTGGCTTACAACCGGAGGGACCCTACCAGTATCTCCCGCTGCCTTACTATTGTACCAAAGATATAATTCCTAAGATACAGGTGGTATTCATTATCTCCTGCGTAATATGAGAATGGACATACGTTATTGATTTGCTTACGCACATTCTTTGCCTTATAAGCGCACCCTACGTAAAGTAAAGTATTGTTATATACTATCATTGCTGCTAATAAATATTCTTAAACCCAGTTTTGTGTGGAACCGTGTCATTGTGGGAAGTGTTCATCTAAGATACCTGTGTACTGTATGGCCAGTAGTAATGTACATAAGACAGTAGTGGTTTAATGATACCATACTTATATAATACAGTCAGGGAATTGTACCCCTCAGTTACAACTTAGAAACATCCATTTCTGAATTACTCAGATTTACCAGATCCCATGCTCCCATTTTCAAAAAGGCGACCAGCTGCAGCTAAATGTGTATTAACTCATTCAGCTCCAGACCAGACATTTATCGGGTTATCTCGCCAGCGGTTGAGCGCCATACCCGAGATTTCTCGGGTTTTGATCATTTGATATTTTTCCTCTGATCCCCGTTTTAAAACATCATCCGGATCATTCTGTGTCCCTGGCCCGTTTGCCTACGTTGGAATTGCAATGCCGAATATCACCAGGTGGCAGTATCGCCTACCTTTTTAACTCTGATAGAAAGGGAACAGGAGAGTCAATGAATGAACCGGACTATCAAGACTCGCTCTGTGGGGGAGGAGCTCTACCAAAGCAATCGCTAGCAGATCTGCTCACCTCAAAACCTATAGTGTCCCGTAAACACGTGTAATTACATATAAACGAGTAATCGCGATCGCCGATGGGATCATTGGAATTATTGTAAGGATTCGTTGTTGGTGGTGTGGACCCAATCGCAATAACAGGAACGAGAGAGATAGATAGGCAGGACACAACGGGGTGTAGTTGGAAAAAGGCTTTACTTGGCTTCAACTACAACAACAAAATAATAAGTACCACAGCATAAGCTGGCAGATAAGGATAACAACGGATGTGACAAGAAACGTTTACGGGCCGACAGGGGAGTGACAGGAACAGACAGAATATATAGGGACACTAATCACTAACAAGACACACCTGGACAGAACAAACAATGACAACAATATCTAACATGACAGTAAGGAACAACAATGATACATACAAATACAACACTAAACCAGACCGGGAAACAGGGTGGGCAACACACACAGGACTACAATAAACATATTGAACATTGAGGTAAACATTGAAGACAACAGGAGATTAAACATATGGAAACCGATTAACAGAGGGAGTAACACATTGAGTCCGCTAGAGGGAGCTGCAGGGCAGGCCTTCTGAGGCGGAGGGATCGTGTGGCCAGCCTGTGCAGGAATCGCACCAGGCTGGTAGCGCAGATCCTGACAATTATTCTTTTTGGATTACCTTCTGGCTAAGGCAAGGACCCACTATGTCTATTTTACCGAACCTGAAACATGTTTCTGTAACGATCACAGTTTGATGATTTTGTGAATGCACATATGTAAAAATGAGTTTGTTTCTACACACTGTAGTTTTTTTGTATTTTATTTTTTTATTCTTTTTTAAAACAAACATATAAACAAACATGACAACACACGATAAGATATACAAGCATTAATTGTCAGGGCACATCCAATGAGATCACATTTTGGTTAGTTGTTTTATATAAGATATACCCATAATACCTGTTATCTAAAAAAAAACCCTACATACATATGCTCAGCTCGAAACCCCCCCTCCCGGACCCCACCTTGAGAAGTACCTCCACTATCCCTCGCACCTAACCAGACACTACCATTATAAGCTAGCTTTTATTCTCTCCACCACTTCTAACCACATTGACATTTTGGATTCATTGAGACCCAGAATTCTTGCTGTAGATATTTCATGGTAAATTACATAGAGATATGTAAGAAACCAAACTTTACGGCACATTTTTTCCGGTTGAAACCAGCGTGATGCGATCAGCTTTTTGGCTACTGTGATACCCGATAAAACCAATCTCTTTAGCTGTGGATTCACTGCAAACTCAAAAACATCATTCAACAGCAATACCGAGGGGTGTACAGGTATATTCCAAGATACGAGTTTTGATATTTGTTGGGTCACATCTTCCCAGAATGCCTTAACTGGTGAGCAGTCCCAATACATGTGCATAAATGTCCCTTCGTCCCCATTTGTACATTGGGTGCATTTGGAATCTTGTTTGAGCCCCATTCGGCACAGTCTTATAGGAGTCAAGTATGTCCTGTGAATATAGTTAAGATTGATTTGTTGATGATCCGGGTTCCTTGATGTAAGTCGGACATTTGCCCAGGCTCCTTGCCAATCAAAGTCATTTTCCAGGTCTGGTATATCCCTCCTCCAGACAGAGTCAAGTTGGAGGGTTTCATACGAGGACGTTAGTAATTGATGATAAAATTCTGAAACAAAACCTCTCGATGTCTCTCTTGAGTAGAAGAATTTGTGGTATCTGTGGTGTTCAATTGGTCTGTCTAATGGAACACCGTGAGACTTCAAACATAGCTCTAACTGTTTGTGAAAAAGCCATGTGGACTTGGTGAGATTAAATTTTTTGCGTATTTCTTTATCACTACAAAAACCCTGTTTGTTAAAAATATCCCCTAATGAGTGTATGCCTTGCTTTTCCCATATAGGGAATCTTATAGGTCGTTTTCCAATTAAGAGAGCATTGTTATTGAATAAGGGAGTATGGTTGTGCCATTCTTGTGGGTTAGGATTTTTTTTTTGTGATTCACGCCATATCCGGATCGCATGAGTAATTATGGGGCCAAATTTTCGTTCACAGTGCTTGATTGGTAGTTTAGTGTATGCTATGTCCTTCAGTCTATGTGGGGCTACTATGTTTTCTTCTATTTTCCTCCAAGATGCTAATGCTTGGGAGTCAAACCATGTTGTCAATGGACTTAATGAGTACGCCTTAAAATATAGGAAAAAATCTGGAAATGCCATGCCACCATCTGCTTTATTTCTCTGTGCGGTGGATCTTTTTATACGTGGTGGTTTGTTATTCCAAATAAATTTGTATGTGGAGGAGTGTAATCTTTTCCAGTAACCCTCTGGAGGGGGTAACGGTAGCATTGAACAGAAGAAGTTGATTTTAGGTAGTACATCCATCTTAACTATTGATATCCGTGCTTGTACTGTGTTCTTAAGTTTTGTCCATCTATCAAGGTCGTCTTTGATTTTGTTTTGGATTTTTGTGTAGTTGTGCTTCACCGTTTGTCTTATGGTAGGGAATATTTCCACTCCCAAGCATCTGAAATGTTTTACCATCGGTATCTGTCCTGGGAGGGTTGTATCTTTTTTTGCAGGGGTGTTAAGTGGAAGGAAAGCCGACTTCGGCCAATTTATCTTAAATCCCGATAAATCACCAAAGTCCTCAATCAACTTGAGCAGATGAGGCAATGTGGTGTTGGGGTTTTTCATGAACAATATTACATCGTCCGCATATAAACAAATTTTTTGTTGTGTGCCCTTGATTACGATAGGTTCTATGGATTGGGATTGTCTTATATATTGTGCTAACTACACACTGTAGTTTGTAGTTTATTACACGCTAAACAGCGTCCATTTCCAAGATAATCCAGTATTTTTCCATAGATCGCGAGATAAAACGTGGTATATGCAATAAGCCCAAACCGTTCTGGTTGATCCCCTGAAACCCCAAATACTCCCAAATCAAAGGTATAATACCATGTACATATTGTCTGTCAAATGAGCCATGATCGTGGAATATCGCAAAAATGGTCATGAAAAGCTGGTGCTAGACAGTGAAGGATGGGGGAAGCTTATGGCCATGAATGAGTTAAAAGCTATGCATACTTCCTTGTGATGAGATAATACACACTGACCAGAATTGATATGCGTGGGCAGAGAAATAACATGTTCATTCTTAGTGGAATTCACTACCTGTATTGCACATCGTTGCGGGCAAGACCACCCGCATTTCATTGTATACTTGTATGCCGTGACAAATAAAACTCTTGACTTGACTTTACCTTCCAGAATTTAACTGCTAAAGATGGTGTTTAAATAATAATCGGATTTAGGTTCTCACTGACGATGTGAATACATTTTTAACGGCCTAAGAGCAAGCCAATGGGAAGGGTTTTGATTTTGATTTGATCTTTATTTATCTCGAACAACCATAAACACACAAACTTGAAATAACAAAAATTAACAAAATAAATAAGAAACTAAATAAAATACAAATACAAATAAAATTAATTATCTTCCTAGACATGGAAGCAATTGCCAACATAGGGTCTCGACTCTCCAGATGTTCTAGCTAGGCTAGGACTCAAGGCGTATTCTTTAATTGGAACAAAGATGATAGTTCAGTGGTGAACCAAGGACTAGAGTGACGTATCTTTAATTATTTAATTGGAACAAATATGATAGTTCATTCAGTGGTGAACCAAGGGCTAGACCTCTTTAATCCTTTGCTTTTTAAATGGGCATGTTATCAGTGAGTTGAAGGCATTTATCAAATAATCCAATGATGCTAATTCAGCATCTGGGATTTCTAATGTATTAAAGCTAATTCAGCGTCTGGGATTTCTAATGTATTAGAAATGTCACAATGATAAAGATCATGTAAACAGGCCTGCTTGTTAAAAAAGATTTCTCAACGTGTGATTGCACTTTGAGTATCCCTAATGCAGGGGCAATGGTCACTTATTCCAAGGTCAAAGACACCAGAAGCAACAATTCTATCAAGCAAATCAAATCACACATGACTTGAGTTATGATGACTTCATGTCACATTAATATTCGTATCTGAAGTGAATGCTCTGATAACGCTTTACTTAAAGGGATGTAGTTCTGATTTTTGGACATTACGTTGTATGACATACTTGCCAGTAGTATAGTCGATGCAAAGCTATTGGGTTACTTACCAAATTATGTGGTCGGAGTTCTGGCCGGGTTCTGAGTGAAGATAAGATAAGATAAGATATTCCTTTATTGATCCCCTTGGGGAAATTCAGGCATCAAAGCAGCATGGGGAGGGGAGGTACAGGTAGTAAATACAAGCAGTGTAAACAATATAACAAATCAATATAATTAACTAACTGAAATATACAGTATTCACATAAGGTACAGTATGCATAAGGTAGTATTATTGTCCGTTTAGGTTCTTACAGTAGTAGTTGTAGTTGGATGTCTGGCAGCAGTCCCTGCCCACTGTTGTGGAGCCTGATGGCCGCTGGTATGAAGGACTGGCAGAGGCGGTTAGTTGAGTGTCGGGGGGGGTATGAGTCTGTGACTTAGGCCATGGTTACACAGACTGTTTTAGTTTTCGTTTTGTTGCTGTTTTGAATACGTTTGCTGTCCCTGTTAAATAGAAATGCCGTTTTGGCAGGAAAACGCGTTGCCCTACTGACAACGCTAAATTGTGTTTCCGTTTTGGAAAAACGCCAAAACTCGCAGACAACGTGTCATGTAATCTGCGCGGAGCCGTTGTTGCTCAACGCCTATGCGCAGTAGATACCGACATCGGCGTGCCCTCACCAACGTCCGGTGACAACAGAGCTGTCCCAAATAGCTGCAGCTACCATGTGTTGTCAAGTTATTGTTATAAGGACCCCAGTCCAAGCTACAACAGTCTGCATTCCCTTAACAATTGTTTGTATTGAGCCGTATTGTATATTGTACCCATTCTGCAATATGTTAAATAAAGTTTACATCCATTCATTCTGCTAGCATTAACGATTGCATGAGCAGCTGGCTAACATGAGCTAACGTTAGCTACCAGACCCTGTTAGCTCAGAGCCCCTCTTTCAACATAACAAGCATTAAACAAAATGGCCCAGTCATCTATTCACTTTTGTTTAATACATGAGGCGTTGTCTCTAATGTTATCTAGCTACTGATAGCTCCTGATATCATCCTGGTGCTGGCTGGCTAACTAACGTGAGCTAACGTTAGCTGCTAGCCACAATGCTATACTGTTATACTGGCATATTCCATTCACGTTAGCATGTAAGCTAACAAAATCGGCGCAGATGAGACTAAACTCCGCTTTTGGTGTTCAATTGTGTTGATGTTAGTTTTGTTTCATCAACAAATGAGAGGCAGAACACACAGTGAATGTATCCGTTTTGTTTATTGCACGTTCTTTGCTGAACAATAAGTGCTACAGTGGCTAAATAGCTCAAGGAGGCATTTAAAGATGGCGGCTTGTATATTTTTTTTGCAGGAAGTGTATTGGCACATTCAAGTTCTGATTGGTTGAAAATTGCCTTCATGTTTGCCACCTACTGCCACCTACTGCTTTGGCATTGCACTACATCACTGTGCTCAGGAGGCAAAACGAAAGTGCTCAGGTTGCAAAACGAATGTCTAACTCGGCTGCCACTACGTTGCGACCGGGAAAGCGAAACTCATTTTGAAAACGAAAAGAAAAACACCCTAGGTGTAACCTCAGCCTGAACGTACTTCTCATCTTGACTAACTCGTCATAGAGGGGGTGGGAGGGATTCTCCAGGATAGCAGCCAGCTTCCTTCTCGTCCCCCTCTCTGCCACCACCTCTAGTCTGACCAGCTCGACTCCCACCACGGAGCTACCCTTCCTCACCAGCTTGTTCAGTTTGTTGGTGTCCCCCAAACCGGGAAGCTTTAGACAGGCAGCAAAAGGGGTCATGAAACCAGAAAATCTGTAATCCACACCACAACATGCAAGTTACCCATTTCCAACACAAAACCACAGAACTCCAATCATGGGACTCTGTAAATAGCTTTCCATTGACTACACTATTGGCAAGTATTTCATACAACTTAATGTCCAAAATGCTGAACTATCCCTTTAATCCATACAGTTATTATGAACTATAGTGTGTTACAATAGCACATGAACTATAGGGATGTCCTATAGTATCTGCCGATACCAAGTCCCAATGCAATATTTCTATTTTCCTAGTTAATACAGTGCACACTTCTATTAAAGTCAGTAAATCCATTTCAATGTAGGTAGACTTGGTAATTGAATATTTCTGCTTAAATAAAATAATAGCCAATATCACAGCTTTCCCTTAATGGTTTTAAATGTTTTCCTTTTTAAAAAAAAAAAAAGGATCTGAATTTGATTGGACTTAATATATTTATAAAAATAGGGAAACAATGTCCAGGCACGCACTCCAGGTTTTTCCAAATGTATTGGCTTGCATTCTGAAGAAGGTGTGTTCACACCGAAAACGTCATGATTACAGGCTGCCAACGACATTTGAAATGTAAAATAACTTAAATAAATATATTTAAAATTGTAATTTGGAAGCTTCAAATTTCAAGAATATGCTTTACCATGTTGCTGATAGATGCATCGAAATCTACATAATTATTTGCAGGCTAACCTTTAAGCTGATATAATTGACAGAAATTATAGCAGTTTCCCCATACATAAATACATTTCCCAGTGATGCAGTAACAAGTACAGTCCTTTCCACTGCTCCTTGCCTGTCCCAGCTTACTACTACCAGTCCTTTCCACTACTCGGCCTGTATATTGGCCGTCCAAGCTTGCTACTACCAGTCATTTCCACTACTTAGACTGTATATATTGGCTGTCCCACTGCCACCACTACACTACTCAGACTGTATTGGCCGTCCCAGCCTGCCACCACTACAAATAACCTAAGAGCCCGTAGGAAACACGGGATAACATTACATTTCAGAGTGGCCAATGTAAGAAGCTGCTGAAGGGAATTACCTCCCATTCCAGTTGAGCTCTCCCTCCATCTGTCTCCATGGTGCAGGTGAGATTTATGGTCTTGTGAGTGAAGACAAATGGACACTCACCTCGGGCCACACACACACACACAGATCAGTGGACCGTGGGACCAGGCACTCTATCAGAGCTGCCAGCGGAGGCCAGCGAGCAGGAAAACTGTTCCAAGAACTGCATTCAGGTCGCTGACAGCCAGCTTGATGTATCACTCATACTTTCCTGTAATCCAGTAGGAACCGCTCATATAGAGAGTATATGGTTTTATTGTGATTTAGTAGTACAGAGCATTGTTTGGTTTGGTATATTAGTAGTTACATGTTTTGTAATACATGTTTTGTACACTCATGATTACTGTTTTTGCTGGGCAGAATTGATGTGGGCTGAGGCTGATAGTTTGGGCTCGCGCGGCCCATGTGTTGTTTAATTTATGCACAGGTTTCATCCCAGCATGCTGCATCACATATGGCCGCTAGATGGAAGCAACGCCTCATGCTTTAGCATTCAAAGTCTGCCTGTCTTGGCGTTGTCAGACAATAAGTTATGTGTTGTTATGCATCGGGAAATACAAGAAATTGCTGTTAAGTTGTATTGCTCTTATGATGGTTATTTTGCCTTGAATCGTAATGAAAGGTTGTGATCTGCTTTAATGGTTATTTTTAAGCCATAATCATACTCATCATAATCATGTCATAATCATCAATCATAATAATCAATCATAATCATGTTGCATGCATGCCCTGTCACTCAGATTTCCATATAGACAGGTCATTGTGGCTGTTGTTTGATGACAACCATCTGCTATCTGCCATCGCTGTTAATAATTTCAGACTTTGAGTCTTTGACTCTAAAATGCACTGTGACTTTTATTCTTTTTTTTACGCTCTTTCCTTTTTTATAAAGCACTTAATGCTCTTTCATTTTGTAAAGCACTTTGAATTTCTTCTGTCTATCAATTGTGCTTCATAAATAAACTGGCCTTGACTTGTTATTTGATTACAGCAGCCTGTTGTTTTCCACCAGATGGGCCTAAAATTCTCTCTCTCTCTCTCTCTCTCTCTCTCTCTCTCTCTCTCTCTCTCTCTCTCTCTCTCTCTCTCTCTCTCTCTCTCTCTCTCTCTCTGAATGCACTTTCATGGTTTCTCCACAAGATGGTGCCATTGGCACAGGAGATGTTTTTCTTTTCTGTCCTAGTCATGTGCTCCATCTGGCCTACTTCCCTCCCATTTTATCCCAGGGGGGGGGGGGGGGGGGGGGGGGGGGGGTATTTTGGTAATGTTGCTGTTGTTGCTGGCAAAATCTAATTGAATTTAGTCATGCTGCTTCCACAATATTGCACTAATTACCTGCCTTTGCATTATTCACACCCACACTTATGTAGCCTTATGTGTGCTGATACACATGCACTCATGCCATACACGGCACACACACACACACACACACACACACACACACACACACACACACACACACACACACACAGCACTCTCAGTGTGTGTACCTCACTTCATACCACATTTCCAGGTAGTGTGTCACACTGTAACTGTGTGTTTCTTCCATTAGCAACAGGACTGATGGAAAAAATTACACATGTGGTCTAGGATACTTTGAGAGCAGACATGCCATATATCTGTGTACTTTGATGTGGCTTTGGTGGTAATATATTGATAGGAATAAATGGATACTGTAGTATTACACAGACACAAGTGTGTTTGTTTGTTTGAAGTTTGTTTTCATCATTCATCAAAACCTAAAACCACATATTTAGTTTAGGATTACTTCATCATTTCATTCATAATTTCACACAAGTCAAAACGCTTTGTTAATCTTAACAAAAAGTCATGTCCACACCGTTTTATCCATCCTTGTAGTCAATGGGCCACGCTAAGATAGGGATTTTCACTGTGCGTCACGATGTTTGCAGGGCTATATCTATATTCTATATTATAGCTATGGAGACAATACTATGGCTCATTTGACAGTCACTATCTCTCGTCCAACATGTAAAAAATAGTTAATTTTTTCATGTATACGTTCGTGTGTTATCCCGTGGTGAATATTGTATAGTTTCAGAGTGATCCTGGCTAATTCCTGGAAGCTGCGTTATGGAGCGATATGTGAATTTTGCTAAAGGCGTTCGCGTTGCTCGCCTGGACGCGTGAACACTTAAGGTAACGCACTTGCGTTCAGCTTTTCGTTCAGCGTTTCTCTGATTGGCCACATGCCCACGTGACCGCGCTAGCACACGCCCTTATCCGCGCCCTGCCGCTCTGTGTGTTGCGCCGCGTTGCAGCGCGTGGCAAAATGAAAGCGAATGAAAAGGAGTTTTTCATTGTTCAAGAGTGGATATATGTTGCAATCTGTTAAATAAAGTTTTCATTCATTCATTCATTCATTGTCCTTGTGTTACATAAAACCCATCTGTGGCCTCGTGCAGAGGAAGGTGGTAAATACATGTTAAGATATTCAAAATCGTCACAGCAGTATAGTTTGTTTATACTTCAGAAGTATGATATTTGCGTGAACACTTAATGTTGCAATCTGTTAAATAAAGTTTTCATTCATTCATTCATTGTCCTTGTGTTACATAAAAACCCATCTGTGGCCTGGTGCAGAGGAAGGTGGTAAATACATGTTAAGATATTCAAAATCGTCACAGCAGTATAGTTTGTTTATACTTCAGAAGTATGATATTTAAACATGGTCCCCAAAATGAATGGAAGCGAATGAGGAGCCTGACACCTGGGAGGAATGGGGGTGTTGCAGCGTTGGGGATGTTTAAAAAATATAATTTAATATATTATATAATATAATAATTTGTGCTTCACCTAAAAATTTGGTCAGCAGCCTCCACTGATGTACAGTGATTCAAACCCCCTCAATGTGCAGTTTCTAGTTAATCACTCAGCAGCCTCCACTGATGTACAGTGACGAGGGAATCTGGTAGTTGTTTTGATAAATATGTTGTGTATTCGCGCGATTCGATTCGGACATAACATTACATTTCCGCAAGGGACCTCTGCTGCTCGCGCCGCGCTGCAACACACAGGAGCGGCAGGCGGCGATAAGGGGGCGGGCTAGCGCGTCACGTTACTATTTCCAAATCAAAGGGTATATAATAGGTATTATGTTTCATCATGAATGCATCAAAGGGGGGGGGGGGGGGGGTCGTTTTTTGATCCTCTGATCGTCCGCAACAGCATATGTTTTGGAGTATGTTACATTATGATCGTTGCGATCGATGTGAAATCATTGTTGGATCAAAGTAGGATTGATGTCATATAGTCCTTACCTTTACTAGGAGGTATCCCAAAAAGAATATTCCAATTGTCTGATCGCGATTTCCAGTATTGATGTCCACCGGGTCCCTGACATGAAGTGGCACAAGATATGCCTCAATTGTGCTGAACGCGTTTCAAAGTGCTCGGATGAAGCGATTCACTTGGCTTAGTCTAAATTCTCTTCACGGACCATATACAATGTAACACACAGCGTGAAATAAGGTTTCAAAGGGTAGGCGATACTGCCACCTAGCAGGATTCGGCCGGTATTGCACTCTCGGGGTCTCAGAATGAGTTCCAATGGTAACACAGAGGTCCGTGAGACTGTATAGAATAAAAAATGGAATAAAAGAAAAAACGATGAAAAATGATTGAAAACCCGACTCGGGTTTTGGCGCTCAGCGATTGGCGAGATAACCCGACTATAGTCGTGGTTGGCCGTGAATGAGTTAAAGGAACATGCCAACATTATAGGAAGTGCACTTACCGTCTTCTTAGCTTATCACAAATGAATGGAAGCGGATATGGATCAGCTAGCCTGGCTGTTAGCCAAAAACGCCTCTCCCAGCCTCCCACCTCTCTTATGCTAGGCTAGTGGTCCATATCCCCTTCCATTCATCTGTGCTAAACTAGGCTAGCTTGCAGCTAGATGGCTTTCTACTGACTACACAGAGAGGAAATTGGTATCTATCTTCTTGTCTGACTCTGGAGAAGACGGTTAGCGCATTTCCCATAATGTTGGCTTGTTCCTGTAATTACAGCTTTTATTCTGTCTGGCACTGATTCTACACGTTTGTGCAGAACTTTGAGAATCCACATTATTCCGGCCCTCTTTGAGAGCATTCCAGAGATTGTCCTGTGATGTTTAATCTGTTCCCTTCCCGTTGACGTTCCCTTCCTGGGGAGCATTGTGTTGATGTCCAATGGGGTTACTGTCTAGTGACTGTGTGGAGGGAAAGCCATGCATGTCAACACTCCCTGCTCTTTCTTGGACTTGTCCTGGCAAAGCTCTCATGTGTAAACATACCTCATGCATTACAAAGATGTGATGAGCAAATATTTTACTTTACCCTATTAGACAATATTGACCAAAATAAATCCAGATATTGTATAAAAACCTATAAGTATTCTAACCCATCATTAGTACCTACCGTGCAACGTTTCGGACATAAAAGAAAATTCAACCAGGAACCCTGAAAATAATTCCGTCACATGTGCAGCCAACTAATGGTGGAGTTGGCTGAGATGAGAGGTGACAGAGAGGATGACAGAAGACTCACAAGGAGGAGTCAGTTGCTCATATGGAGAGTGACGAGAGATGGACAGAATCATAAAGAAGACGTGCCTCCACCCTCTCCATCCGGATGTACGTCCAGAGCAGCTTGTTAACATCAATGGTTCTCTTGCTCCGCTGTCAGTTGAGGTAGCTGAATTTGAGATGTATTTATTTTGTATTTAGTATTTTTAAGTACTGTACGACGTACATTTTATTCTACTGTTGCACTTTTTATATCACCACTATCAGCACTGTAACTTTTTCTTAAATCACTATTATGCTGGTTTTTATTGTGTTTCTTTCCATATGTATTCTATTGTGTATTTTATTGACATGCTGTAGGTCGTGGGGGCAAGACCCAAGCATTCTGCTCTTTTTGTAACTTATGTGAATATGACCAGATGCAACAATAAAACTGCATCTAAGATGTCGTTACCTCAGGCATACTGGAATACTAATTAAAAGAGAGTGACGACCATGGCTGTGATGATAAAGTTGGCCCTGAAATCATGTATGTATGACACAGAACTGGGCCCTATTCCCCGTACCTGGTTCAACTAAGTCGATCAAGAGTCACATTATCCAGATTCAGTTAACCCGATGTTTGAAGCCGGGATTTTCCTGTTCCTCGAAGGTGGATTCAGTCTCGTTAACTCAAACCAGACTTGAGACCCAGGATAAGTGCGCGCGGCCGCTCCAGTTGAAAAGCCAGCACGTATCGATAGCAGAGATCCTGATTCTCTAGCGGCATTGATTGATTAATTGATTTAAAACTTTATTAACATATTGCAGTACGGCTCAATCGCCTCGCCGACAAGTTAAATGCGTTATCTATAGGCTAATTTTAAGTCCCTCATTACCTCAATCAATCAGATTATATTCCTTTAAACTTGCCTGCTGGATTGAATAATCAAATGAGATCTTGCTAGCGAAAATAATTAGTTAAACTGTTATACAGAATAACGATACGGCTCTCTTACCCATTGATTGATGTATGGTCGATCTTTTACTTATCTCCACTGTGGTGTAACGGGTTCTTCTTTTGACTTTCACGCAGACGACCGGGGTTCGAAACCTAGTCTTTTCCTTCTCTTTGCAATGTAGGAATAATTCAATTTGGTGCACGTTGAGAGCTATATAAAGAATGACATCCTCAATGCATGTAGATTTATAATATTTTAACTTAAAACTAGGCTACTTCTGCGTATAATCATTAATATTATATTCCAAAAAATTATATTGGAAACACAGGGTTTCGAACACCGGTCGCCGGGTTGCCAGGTTTGAGCACTACCGCTGCGCCACTGTGCCAGATGGGATAAATTCATTGTTTATACATTAATGAACGAGAGACCCGTGTTTAGAATATTCTTTATTTTGAATGAAGTTTCATCTCTTTATTCTCATTCATTAATGTGACGTCAACGGCTCATTCAATTTCTCAAATCCGTCAAACAGCGCATCTCATCAGACATCTTAATCCCAGTTACAATATCACACAAAATCCACAATCCACGCATAGACACTTCAATTTTATGCTTGAATGAAACAAAATCCAGGCGCTCCTGTCCTTCCTCGCTCCTCATCCACAGCAGAGAATATGAAAGGAATCGGAGCCAAACGAGCGATAGGTTTCAATCATTACGGATGTCCCCGCGGGATTCACATTTGCAATGCTGCACGTTGTTAAAATAACCACATAATGTGTACATCGCACCGAGCGAGCGCCACGGTATATAACGTGCATTATTTAGGACAAAGTGAATTTAGTATCAGCATTTTGGGTCTATTTTACATTTCAAAAGCCCCCTCTGGAAGAATGGAGCACAAAAACGTAATTCAGAATGGTATAATGCAGATCGTAGACTGTGGGAATAATTTCAGGAAACGGGCTGTCATTTCTTTGCGGGGGCGTGGCGATGGTTCATCCGGCTAACTTGAACTTAAACCCTGCTCTCGACCAGGCTCAAACTTTTTGATCTGTTGTCTGTTGTGTAGACAATCCAGCTTCGGGGAACAGGAAGGTCCGGCTTAAGTCAGACTTGACCGAAAGTTATCCGGCTAACTCAGTTATCCAGGTACGGGGAACGGGGCCCGATCTCCTTCCATCCTGACAGCTCTGTTTGATGACTCTGGGAAAATGAGAATAATGAAAGTCCAAAGCAAATTTGATGAAGAAAACAAGGGTGTCTGTGAGGAATGCTGACCAGATGGACTGTACTATTCTGGATGGCTGTGCAGTCATATGGGTTGGCCCATGACCAGCATCAAGTCAGACCAACCCAGCTCTAGTTGGTGACTATGTGAAGTCTTTCAAGCAGTAGCTATTTGCAACGAAGAGATTGGAGATGTTAATCTCGGCACAGTGTTCTGCTCGCAAGGCTAGCGGATCTGGTGGTTGCAAGGTGTTCCAACTCCACTTCCCCCTCAGAACCAAGTTCTCCCAGACTCCCGGAGAATAAGAAGCAACTTATACAGATCATAGTAGAAACTATTGTGACTGAAAGCCGTAGTTCCTGGAGTATCCCAGAGCAAACTAGTCATTACTGGCCAGGACCCTGCCCCCACTGTGATATCAGCAGGTGGCATCACTATATCAATACTGGATCTACAGACCACCCACGAGGAGGCAGATGACCGTAGTGGCACAGGCCATGTATGCAGCAGCTGAGGAGGGGCAGATGACACTGATGTCTACATGATGCTGCTGTGTCACTACTACAGCCAATCCCTCACTGCCCCCATGACATGAATTCCCACACGCCAGGAAAGAGCCGTCATAGGAGCTACAGTAGACAAATATGCCATGAACTCCTGTAACCGTTGTGACATCGTCACCTTAAACTTCGATGCCCCGAGGGAGTTTCAAACCCGCGGTCTCCCACACCGCGGGCAACAGCACAGCAGACTGCTGTACCAAGAAGTGAACTCACTGCTTTGTAACGTGTCTATGTGTCTTTTGAGGGTGAGAGTGAGTTTAACCCATAGTACTGCTACTCACCCCAGTCACTTCACAACATCGGAAGTCCATCGTGACTGCGCTTCGCGGTACCATCCATTACACTCTTACCAGCTCATGTTGTGAGTGGATGTGACCATTAAGTTCCAATGCACCGTGGAATAGGCAAGGAGAACCTGTGGCAAGCTGTCAAGGATGGCAAGTGTAGCCATCGTTTGCTTGGCAAACAGAGGTTGCCGGCTGCTTACGTCAGAAGCCTTCAGGGAGAACGTGAAGAGTGTGCCATCTGGAGGACAGCGCTTCACCAACCCTCCCAATGCAGATCCCACTGAGGATGACTTCAGATTCAGATTATTTTATTGTCACAGCTCCATCCATTAACTCAACTGGACTGTCACTGTAATATTTATTTATTTGCACTAGCACTATTTCACTTGGGACATTGATGGTATATTATTATTATTATTGAGGACATTGATACTATATTATTATATTATTATTATTATTATTATTATTGACATTATTATTTTGCACATGCTATATTCAGTATGCTCGTATGCCAGTGGTGATGCTCCAAACTAAATTCCGTTGTACCAACAATGACAATAAAGATTCTATTCTTCTATACATTCAGAAGAATGTGAGATGCTTGTTTTTCCCGGCTCCTCTACCGTAGTAGATTCGTAAACAACAATACACAACAATCTATACAAACTATACAATACAAGGAATGTGTTTTACAGTTTTATTCTTGCTTGCTTGTGGTTGTCCATCGAAGTCCGATGATGACGTCCACTTCTAACGACGAGTCCTTTGATGGCTGTATAGTCCTATCCTGGATCCACAAGTCCTATTGCAGGTAGGACGTGTAAATGTTGTGATAGTGGTAGCAGGAGCTGCAGGTGTATTCCTCCTGAGTCTCCTCTCCTGTCGACCGCCGAAGCCAGGTGTCACGGTCAGCAGCAGCATCCTCCAGGCCCTCAAGTCCAATTCCGCACGTCCTCAGTTTTATTTTACAGTGTAGGGCTGACCCCTATTAGTCGAATAGTCTACTAATCGATCGAAAGGAGCCGTAGTCGACTGCCAACCTCTTAGTCGAATGCAAAGAAAAAGAAAATATATATATTATAATTTATTTTTATTTTACATTTTTGTATCATTCTTTCTAAAAGAAAAGAGGCCTAGAAGCGTGGCTAACGCTAATGGCATGCATACCAGAGGCTAACTGCCTAAGAAAACAGGCACAGAGGCACTGAAAGAGGATTTCACCCATCTAATGAACACACTAGACTAGACATATCAATATGTATCCATCAGTGGACCAATTGCATGCTTTTGCAGATGTAGCAACCTGGAGAATATACCTATTACCCAGATGTGCTGACTTGCCTTTCTATCTCCCCTGATGCACCAAGACATTCTAATTAGTCTCCGCTAATATTCTCTCGAACAATGATGCTCGCCCCTCCTTGTTCTACTCACTGGAATATGGATTATGAACAGGATTACTGGACCCTACTCTATCAGCCTCTTCCTTGTGACTAGTTGGCGGCGCCAGCAGGGGGCGGTGGCAGGCAGAGAGCGTACATGAGAGACGGAGAAGGAAGTGGACGGAAGTGCGAGGAAGCAGCCTCTTCGACATTGGACTTGTACCGGAGCGGTCGTGTCTGGAGAGCCCCGTATTGAACTTGAGTATATTACGGGTTATCCTATGAATGTACTCGTAGTGGAGCCTTGCATGTTTCTCCCTGAATATCCCTAGTGATATACCACAAGTTATCCTAAAATAAGAACGGTATAGCCGAGTTGGGCTTAAGTTAAAGTTATTCCCTCTAGCGAGGCGTCCCGCCAGCGTGGCGCGAAGAGAACCGGTGTTTAGGAACACCCTGCGTTATGATATATCCCGTCTAGCAGAAGGGCTGTTTGGGACCCAGAGTTTAGCTGCAGTGTGAGTGAGGGCAAGTTAGATCCGTGTGTCGACCCAGCACCAACTCTACAACCAGTCCGCCCCGGCTGTCTACGACCAGATCTGCACCCGGCTGCCTTCAGAGACCGACAGAGGTCGCTATCACCCAGCACACGCTCTCAGCCCAACACTGCCCTCTGCTCCAACCCCGCCGAGAGCGTTTGACGCCATCTTGCCTTCCGGACGACGGTGGCGCGGCGAGGCCGCCATTTTGGATGAGTACAAATGAGCATCTATGCTCCGGAGCTATTACACCGTACACAGTGTGGTGTAGCCTGCAGGCGAAGTTAACGTTGCTACTACAGTTCATAAGGGGAACCCCAAACAATATATGCCGGCATTAAGATAGGACTTTTGTAAGGTATTTGTGGGCCCACCTTTTGATTTCTTTTCATTTTCTTTGAGTGTGATACCGTGTTTGTGATTAATAATATTTTCCCATCTAGTTAACCCTTTCTCTGTGGAGAAGTTACAGACCTGGTGCATTATAAATAAAGCCTAGAGAGGTATTATTCTTGCCGTATAATTAAAGCCTTTTGGAGGTATTATACAGGGTGAAGACCCAGACGTGGGTGATGAGTCAAACACATTGAAGTATATTATCCCTGATATTAACCCAGAGGTGGGTGTATAATATACGTGTTTATGAGGTATGGAGTTACCAACGGAACTATAGTGGGACTTCAGTCCAATTGGTCACAGTAAATCATTGTAACTGACCGTTATAAATAACATTAAAGAACTAGATGGGAGCTCTGTGTGCGTGTCTATCCATGAGCCGTTTAACAACTCTTTTGGTATGGGTAACGTTAACATAATTAACCCCTTCCTATTCCACCTTTTCATTGTAAGGTTTCTAGGGTCATTGAGGGAGGGTACTGCTTGCGGGGGGAACCCAGGGTATTTATTTACAATTCAGTCACTAGGTGTGGGAGGGTTTAAGGAGCCACCGGGGGAAGTGGGAGCGTGTTGGGGAGTACTGCTGACCGCCCTGCTGCAGGGGAGGAAGACCAGTGTACCAGACCAGGTTGGTAAATCCCGGGCCCCATCCACTCACACTACCAGCCTCCAGTCGACGCTCCAGGCCCAAAGACGAGGGTGCAGTCAGACGGAGCTCTACTGTGTCCAGCTACCTTGTGACTGCCAGCAACCGTTCCCACGAAGCAGGGATAATCCACCCTGCTACACAGAGAACAAGAAGCCTTCTGTCGACTCCTTCAGACATTAAGCACCCCCCACAGCCCAAATGGAATGATACAAAAAATATATATATATTATACTTTTATTTTTTTCAAAATTTCTTTTTTTTCTTTTTTTGTATCCACTTTTTTCTCCTTCTATTTTTCTCCCATCCCAATTTCGCTGTGCCAATTCTCCCCTCCCCTGTCTTGAACGTTGCTCGCATATGCCCCCCACTGGTCGGTTGTAGGGAGGATAGAAGCCTTGCATCACGTGTCCCCTCCGATACACGAGGAGGCAGCCTGTCACATCTTTTCACCTGCCAGCGCGGACTCTCATTGTTCGAGGTGTAACGTGTGGGAGGCTCACACTACCCCCGCCATTTTCTGTCTCTGCTGTGCAGGCATCCCCCAACTGACGTGTAGGAGTCGCTGTCCACAACGTCCAGATTACCAGCCATAGACTTCCACCCGCTAACTCTGCCAATTGAGTTAGTATGAAGGCCGCCCCCAAGCCGGAGGCAACGCTGACAGCCGGATTCGAACCCGGTGTCTCTTGTGTTGGTGACAAGCGCAATGTCCGCTGTGCCACCCAGCCTCCCCTTTTTTTCCATAGTATACTAATAGTCGACTATCGGCTAATTTCGGCCAATCAAAGTCGACTATCCAAATCCTTAGTCGGGGACAGCCCTACTACAGTGTAAGTAGCAGCAGTGTGTGTGTGTGTGTGTGTAATACGGGTGCCTGTGTGGTGTGTCACTTACGGTGTTTTTGTGTGTATGTTCATGTGATAATTTAGAGTCCTTCCGTCAGTAGTCTGTTTGCCCGGTGGAAGTAGCTGTTCAGTGTTCTCTTGGATGTGGACCTGAGGATGCCGTACCATCTGCCAAACGGCATGAGCTCAAACAGTTTGTGGTTTGTGTGGCTGGGGGTGGTGGGACAGAAATGAAGGACGTGGGTCCCTCCCGTCTGTCACACTACCTGCTTCACAACAACCTGCACCAGATTGCATTCTGAGGGTCATCTGATGTCCTTTCTGCACTGCAGAAACCCCCTGCAACACCAAGGTAATGTGTATCAGCCACTCTGGCGTGTGCAGTGTTTTGTATCAAGTGAGTTCTCTCTGTAAAAATCAACAAACAAAACAAGTACCAGTCGAACCTTTTGCAAGCCTCTATCACTAACATATGTATAGGTATTGATATCATCAAGATTGCCATAGGAATGGAAATGATGCCTGTAGTTGGTCCTGTGCTGTAGAATAGAGTGGTGCTTGTTGGTCAGTGTGTAGTTGGTCCTGTGCTGTAGAATAGAGTGGTGCTTGTTGGTCAGTGTGTAGTTGATCCTGTGCTGTAGAATAGAGTGGTGCTTGTTGTTGGTCAGTGTGTAGCTGATCCATGATTTTTTTTTATCCCAAGATTAACGTTTAAAATCTTTTTTTTTTTATTATTCTTCTTTTAGTTTTTTTTATATATTTTCTTTTTTTAAACTCAACTTCACTCATGTGTATTATTTATACTCTCATTGATCTGTGTGTGTGTGTGTGTGTGTGTGTGTGTGTGTGTGTGTGTGTGTGTGTGTGTGTGTGTGTGCGCGTGTGTGCGTGTGAGAGAGAGAGAGGGGGGGTGAGAGAGATGAGGAAGGGGCAAAAGAGAAAGAGCTGGGAGAGTGTGTGTGTGTGTGTGTGAGAGAGAGAGGGGGGGCGGGGGTGCCAGTCCTCAGCCCTTGTGTGGGTGAATGTAACAAGTTCCTAACTTTTTTCTTTCCCCCATTATTTCATGCACACTTTATTCATTGTTTTAAATTATTCTTCTATTTTAAGTTATTTAGTTTGTTTTGAATTTTATGCAAATTGCAATGCATGAGGGTCATCCTTTTGTGTTAAATGGCTGCTTAAACAAAAAAATGGGGATGAATAATTAAATAATTAAATAGTTTTACAATGCAGTTTGCACATCTTAGTTACTTGAAGATTCTGGACAGTATTTCTCATTGTGGCAATAAATAAACATGCATTTTCTTCATAAAGCAAGCATTTGTCGACTCATGTTGATAACAGTATTAAAACTTGAAAAAGATCAGTTTAAGGTAGATTTAGAACAGATAAGAAATATGTGATTAATTTGCGATTAATCACGATTAACTATGGACAATCATGCGATTAATCAGATTAAATATTTTAATCGATTGACAGCCTTAATATATATATAATATATACACGGTAAGAAGAAATATATATATATATATGGTATATACAGCATTATTGTACATGCTATACAGTTATATGGATTATCTGCAGGTGTATAAGTGGGTATATAAGAGGAGTATATGCAGGTATATTCAGACAGATATGGATATATACCCCAGGTGGTGAGAGCAGGCAACTGCACCTCCTCATCCATCACTCTCAACATAGGGGCCCCCCAGGGCTGTGTTCTGAGTCCCCTCCTCTACTCCCTGTACACACATGACTGTGTGGCACAGCGGAACAACAACGCAATCATAAAATTTGCTGACGACACAGTAGTGGTGGGCCTGATCTCTGCAAACGACGAGAGGGCCTACCTGGAGGAGGTCAAGGTTCTAGCGGGATGGTGTCAAGAGAACAGCCTCTCCCTGAACGTCAGCAAAACAAAGGAGATGATTGTGGACTTTAGGAGGTTGGGGGTCAGGGACTACAGCCCCCTCAGCATCGACGGGGCACCGGTTGAGAGAGTGAACAGTTTTAAGTACCTCGGAGTCCACATATCCGAGGACTTGACATGGACCACACACATTGACAGTGTTGTGAAGAAGGCACGGCAACGCCTCTACTTCCTCAGGCGCCTAAGGAAGTTCCAAGTCAGTCAGAAGATCCTTAAGAACTTCTACTCATGCACAATAGAGAGCATCCTGACTGGCAATATCACCTCCTGGTTTGGGAATAGCACCGCACAAGACCGTAGCAGACTACAGAGAGTGGCCCGTTCAGTCGAACGCACAATTGGAGGGGGGCTTCCCACTCTCCAGGACATTTACAACAAGCGGTGCTGGGCAAGGCTAAAAGAATTATCAAAGACTCCAGCTACCCAAACAACTGCCTCTTTGAACTGCTGCGGTCAGGCAAGCGATACCGGAGTCTCATGGCAAGCACAGAGAGACTCAGAAGAAGCTTCTATCCCCAGGCCATCAGGATGCTCAACGAACAATAACACTATGTAACAACCATCAAATGCACTCACAGCACACACATCCACACGCACACACTCACTTTAAACAAACAACTCACTGCAGCACCCACTTTAACCACTTTAGAACACCTAAACACACTTTATATTTATTGGTAAATAATTTGCACTACAACCCATACCTCATTACACCTTACTGTAAATTGTACCTAAATTGTACCTCATCCCATTTCTGCTTTGCACTGTATAGTATATTGTATGGTAACTCAGTTACTTCTACTCTGCATTGAGCATTGTATATATGTATATACTGAACACTTTTGTCTACGTACTTGACTTCTATTTTATACTTGCTATACTTATTTTATACTTATCTATTTTTGTCTAGCACAGTCTCTGGAGCGTAACAGAAAGAAGCATTTTGTATAAAAGTATTCTGTACTTCTGTATGACAACTAATAAAGAAACTTGAAACTTGATATATATATGCGGTATATACAGCACTGTTGAATTGAATTGAAAACCTTTATTTATCCCCGAGGGGAGATTCAGATGTCCATCACAGCATAACAGCAATTTAAAAATAGAAACAGTTAATACATAACATACACTTATTTAGTATGTGTTAAAAACAAAGCTGGACAAATACATAGGGCTAAAATAGAGCTAAAAGTGGTGAATGGAAGAAAAGAAAAAGAAACAAGTCCAATTGTGATGTTAAATAATTAATTGGTTACAGTACATGCTATCGTACAGGGTATATTGTTAGACTAGTATGATGTGGGTAGTTAAGATTATTATGATTACTATGGTTACAGTGTAGGGCAGTTGTAGACAGTGAAAGCAGTAGGTAGGTATAAATTGAGTATAGGCAACAGAGTTCAGAGTCATACAGTATGAGTAACAGAGCCTAGGGTGTAGGCAGTGGAGTTCAGAGTTTATATGGTATGGGGGGGGGGTTCTAGTAAGCTTGATATATTGGTCTTCAGATGGTGTGGTGTGGTTGCTTTAGGTCTGCCTGATCTCACTTTGGATGAAAGTGACTTTCTGAAAATCTATGTAGTCTGCATTCTGCTGCCTCTTCAGAAACGTTCAATGAAGCTGCATTTTGGCTTCTGGGACGGTCCTTCATCACTCAGGAGAACGATGACCTCTAACTACCTCACTACGCTCTGGTGACATAATTACAAAGGGCTGCAAAAACTGCTGGAAGTGAAAAGCACCTGCAGTAGCAACGATAACACATACTATGTAGAGGACAATAGTAATTAACATCAATATCAAAAATATAACTCATTCCCCACTCAGACGGTTATATATATCCTCGTAAATTCACCATCACATTCCTCGACTGGACATTTTGGAAGCTGCACAGTAATATCCAAGAGGCCACATCTACATATCCTCTAGTTTTATAGCCTATATTGGTGTTTATTTCAGGGCCTGTTCCAGAGCTTTAACAATGGCCATATGGGGTGCGTCTCAAACTAGTTTGCCAAAGCACCACAATCGGTCCACCATCTGTTGTCAAGAGAATGAGCTGCAAAAAAGAATGCCGAGGTGTTTCCTCTAAGCCTCCATTCAAAGGCCATTTAAATCTTCTTAATCAAGTTATATTCTGATGGCCCGAATGGAGAGAAGGCAGCCCAGGAGAATGAAAGGATTTGCAGTTTGTCTGGTGTAGCACACATAGCCACACACACATTGGTTTAGTGCAGTGGTGGAAGAAGTACACCCTTCCTTTATAAGCGCATAACCCCCAGGGAAATAACACCTGCCACTACTCACACACACACACACACACACACACACACACACACACACACACACACACACACACACACACACACACACACACACACACACACACACACACACACACACACACACACACACACACACACACACACACACACACACACACACACACACACACACACACACACACACACAGAGGAACTATGCGCACACAAACATGAGAACAATCAAACATGCACATAATGCACATCTTCCTGCACCACACTGCACTTTACAGACACTATAACCACACCATTATATCACTGTACTATATCTTTGTATTATATTGTATACAGTATTATATTTGTCTGCTGCTATTCTATGCTACTTATATTGCTTTGTTTTATGATATTGCCATTGCCACTGTAAGGTTGAGTAACCAAAACCAAGGCATTTCACTCTCCTGTACTTGTATGAAGATGTGACAATAAAGAATCAGAATCTGAATGTATATTTTTCCTCTTCCACCCCTGTATATATTTTGTATATAACTCTTACATTACCATTAAAAACTGTTAGTATATATTCTTTCCACCCCTGTGCATACGTGAGTACAGTAGTGACACTCTAATGTATGATCCATTGCCCCACTGCATTTACACAGTAAATGCATTCCCTACAGTATATGCTTTTACTTGTTTAAACATTTACATTTTCTGTATTATTTTATTATTTTGTTTATTATTCTAGATGTTGGTAACAAGCCAAATTCATTGTATGTGTAAATGTGCTTGGTGAATAAACCTTATTCTGATCCTGAATTTGTTTGACCATGTATACTGTGAGGTATATTCACTGACATGCAAGAGTTTGATTTGTAGATGGAAAATGTGGTTTTTGTGACTTTTTAAACCCATCATAACTCTGAATAGACTATGCTCCAATATTTACAAACATTATCAATGTCAAATGTCCCAAAATACACGCAATGCAATTTAAAGCTGCAGTAGGCAAAGCAGAGTCATTTTTTTTTTTTTTTTTTACTTTTTATTTCCCAGGCTCTGATCGACCAGACCAGTACCACCTGGCAGGCCAAAAACAACAGCTTCCTGCATCAATAACCAATCAGATTTTTTTTTTTTTAATGCAGCATAAAGCTTCTGGTGCCTCTGGGAGTCTGTGGAAAGACTTTGTTGTGCATGCATGAATCTGTGATACAGAGCATGCTCTATTTCTGCTGGGCAGGTAAACTCACTCTGAGATACCCTGATAGAATACTATTCTGGAAAATTTCACAAGTGTTTTTCTTGTACGTCAATGATCAGGAGCATTCAGTATTGTATTGAACTCTAAATGTTATGTTTTTTGTGTCATTATTCTATAGGTTGGCAGGCTTGAACTTTGAAAGTGCATCTTTTCAACTTACCAACTTATCAACTTACATGCAAAGCCTTTTTCTTCAAAGGAACTGGAAACTGCAAGATTCAGATCAACGTAGTAAAAGGTATAATATTTCCACTGCAATGTTGTGGATCCATTGTACTGTTGCTCAAATGGAAACACACAGGTAACGCAGTACCTGAACATTTAATTTAAAGGGATATTTCACTCATTCCTCCCAGGTGTCACAATCCTCATTCACTTCCATTCATTTTGAGGACCTAGTCTAGTTATCGTACTTCTGAAGTATAAACAAACCATACAACACTATTATTTTCTTGTTGAACAAATCACTTGTAGTTTGACCAACTGTCAACTTTTCACAGAATGTGTAGGATTTTCCTTTCAACAAGGCAGCATGTAACCATGGTAACCACTCCCCAAAAATGCATCCATGTAAGGCAAAGATACACAGCACACTCAAAGCAAAAACAAATATACTGGATCCGCCAAAACAAACATGTACCTTTGACTCAGAATGCTATGTTTTATTTAAATCTGCACAGCAGTTATTTGTGGATACTTCAGAAGTATAATATTTAGACTAGGTCCTCAAAATGAATGGAAGTTAATGAGGAGCCTGACACCTGGGAGGAATGGTGGTGTTGACAGTGGACAATGGGCACAGCTGTTGAATCACAATGACGTGAGAGAATAATTGTTAGAATTTATTTACCTCCATGTACTGTAGGCTAAGTAGATACTGCGTGTGTTGCAGGTTCTACAAATGTAAACAATCCCCCTCCGTCAAAAGTGCACAGTGCACTTTTAAATGCACTACATTTACATGTAGTCATTTAGCTCACGCTTTTATCCAAAGCGACTTACAAGTTCTCAGCAGGAAGGGTACACTCTTTCAGCTGAGTAACAATGTTCATCAAACAGTGTTGAAACTTGGGTGCTAGTGTTGAGTGCATAGTAGTAGAGACATATTAGTATAGTAGGTAGTAATACAGACAAGGAAGATTAATTAGTGGAAGAGTGCATGATAGTAGACGGTAAGCTTTTTATTTTTTCTTTGATTGAAGAAGTGTGTTTTTAGTTAACGCACGAAAGATTGGTCGTGTTTAGGCTGTCCTAACTGTGGTGGGAAGTTCGTTCCACCATTGTGGAGCAAGGACCGAGAATAGTCGGCTTCTCTTTGATGATGACTGACCATTGACCGGAGGTACAGCACATAAAGGTATTTTGCTCAAGTTTGCCATGGTAACCAATCCCCGTATTTTGCTTACTAGCCTGGTACACAGTGGTACAGTCTTGCTCCTGAAAACGGTGATAGGTCGTTTGGGTGGTGTTGGTTTCACCTGCTCATTTACAGGGCTCTATTTCAAACATAGCTGTGAAGGACTGGTAAATGAGTCTGGGTGTCACTATAAAGTGATATTTCACTTTAGTAGAATGTGTCAAAAATCAGCAGTTGTACCTCTATCTAATAATCTACAAGTACGCTAACGACCACTGCTGTCCCTGTTGTCTGCTGTCAGCACCACCATTCCTCCCAGGCATTCACTTCCATTCATTTTGAGGACCAGAAAATAAATACACTTCTCAAGTATAAACAAACTATACAGCAATATTGTTCTGTGTAATATTATTTTATGTGTTAAATGTACTGTTTTCTAGCTGTTTTTTAGCTAATATTGCCATTTTCAAATCAGTAATACTTTTCACAGAATGTCAGAATGTTTAGAATCTTTTTTCCAGCAAGGCAGCACCAAACCATGGCAACCACTCCCCGAATATTCCAAGCAAGGCAAAGATACACAGACCACTCAAACTTCCCAACAAATTGACCGCATCTGCTTTTATTCAAAGGTATAAGTGTGAATCCCCATCAAATGCCAAAAACGAACCTGTACCTTTGACTCTGCGGACTGTCTGTTTTATTGAAATCGGCACAGCAGTAGTAGTGTTGTTATACTTCAGAAGTATAGACTTGGTCCTCAAAATGAATGGAAGTGAATCAGGAGCCTGACAGCTGGGAGGAATTGTTTGTGGTGTTGAGTTAAGACTGCCCAAACCTGACCACTTCTACTAAAGTGAAATATCCCTTTAAGGTTTGGATTAATAAGGGATTATTGTGGTGTCAGCGAGGCTAGCGTGCTACCAGGAATAGTCAGCCTAGCTGTTCCAGCTCCCTGTGAAGTGAACCCCTCTGAGACAGGCCTGCAAGCTTCAACCCAACTGGGTGCTGTCCGCGGTGCTGAAACCCCAGCTCCCCGTTCCACCACCCAAATAACCCTATCCAGTTCTAGGAAAGTGAGTGTGGTGGGTGGATGAGCTGGGTTTAGAATAACAGCTTCGTTATTACTAGGCTACAATGTTGTAGTCTCGTTGATGGTAGTAATGTATCACTGTCTACGACTCTGTTTGAGAATAATCACCCAGGCAGTAAGTATGAATTCGTGGTGTAAATAATTTCCTTTTGGTGCCAAGGTCTCCGTACTGTACTGTACTGTCCTGTACACTGTACTATCCAGTTAGCACCACATTAGTTACCTTATTATTAACCAGCTCTCCTGATTTAAAATGGCGTGATTACCACCGTGTTGGCTGGTTGTTTTGCTGCACCACACTGTGAGGCTGCGGCTGCTTTAAAGGGGGACTGGCTACATCTGAGCTACGTCACCAGCAGCGTTATTACAGTACATGTGGGCTTGACACTCAATAGCCTGATCGCGGCTTTACTCTACCCCCAGCTCCAAGGAGATCCCGTTGGTTAAGAACAGCACAGAAAGGGGTTTACCTCCGCTGCACCGTTAGAAGTGCGATTCCTCCACAAACACCTGCAACAGCAGTTCATATTCCTGCTATAGCGTCGCCGTGTAGAAACCATGTCTGTAGCGGGGCTGAAGAAACAATTCCACAAAGCCACTCAGGTAAGAGGAGCGCGCATGTTGTATTCTTCTCCAGTCCCTGCTGCAGGACGAGATCTCCGTGCTAATATGTCAAAACTGACCGCAGTGTGAGAGCAACAAAGCGTTGAAATGTGGGAAGAATGTGACGGTAGAGTGTGGAAGTGATGATTACATGGCGGGTCTTGTAGTAGTAGGCCTGCACGGTCGTGGTGCTGCACGGTGGCTTCATGTGGATTATTAGATGAGGAGGATGGTGTGTCTCCGTCTCCTCTTGTGTGCAAATCATCTCACTGATGGAATCTCCTATATAGATGCACTGCGCCACTGTCCCTTGTGCTATCATCTAATGTGATTTCATTATTGTTTATTATTATTTTTAAATACGGGTGTATTTCTGAATGGAAGTCGGAGCTTGACTCGTTAATCTCATTATTCCGCGTCATCGTGAGGGCAGGTGGTACAGTATATTGACACAGTAGTGTGATGATGGCCATGATGATGTACCCTTCAGATGACATTCCCCGCCCGCCACCGTTTTAAAAAGGGAGCTCCGAGCTGCGCGCTCCTCTTGTGTCTACTATAGAGTTCTTGGCACGTTTTATTAATTGGCGTTTCCGTTTTATCTGCAGTGGGAACTCCGATGCATCTGATGTTATGCAATCCGCTGTGTCGGAAATCCCTCGTTACTTACAGCTGCACGCAGTGACCCCGCCGTCCTAAAGCCACGCACACAGCACGCATCTTCCACTGGCCACCAATGATCACATACCGAGTTATTGTACTTCTTCTGCCTGTTCTTATCGATTTCACAGGCTGATGTTGAATCGACCCCCGTTATGAATTATTAATGCAATGGCTTTTAATTCAAAGCTCATGACATCATGGACTTGGTATAGCCTGGAAATGGTCTGCACCCGGCCCAGTCCTTCCCCCAGTCCTAAGAGACTTGTTATTTTGCTGTAAATCATCCACATTACGAGTTAACCGTTAAGACACGTATAGATACCATTGGAAGAGGCTTATAGCCTTCACTGCAGTCCTCATCTCGCCTGTCCCCATGGCTCATCCATTGGATGTAATTAATGCTAAACAAGTGTGGAGGACCTGCTGTGAGAGGTCTACTCTGTAGGGCTTACAGTATACTAACTGTAACTGAGGGGTACAATTCCCTGACTGTATTGTTAGATATGATATTTAATACCACTACCTCTTGTACTTTAACTTCTGGCCATCCAGTACATGATATAAGTATGATGAACACTTTCCCACCTGATGAAACGAATCCACACAAATGTACCAAATCGAAGGTTTAATATAGCAAAAGGTATATACAACGTTCACTTAATTACATTTATGATTTGAAATATGAAATATGCACTTTTATGGCAAATGAGTATTCGTAGGTAAATCAACATTGAATGTCCAATCTCTGGTTACGCAGGGAGTAAGTATACAACCTGGAATATTTAGGAAACGATAGCGATGGTACTTAAATGATTATGGCTGGATACACTAAAGGGGGGGGGGGTGTCCCGCTGGTTGTAAGACAGTAGGAGGGGGGGGTTAGAGAAGCCGCTGGCGGTATCCCATCTGGCCGACGGTTTCTTGGGAGAATTCAAAGTCTTGAACACGGTGCCCACAGAACCTCGGTCCGCAGACGAATACAGCTGGACCCTCTGTGGACGGTAGCTGCCGGTCCACAACGGAGAGACGTGAGGCGACCTCACTGGTGTAGAGCGCCGTCTCACCTGGAGTCCTCTCCGGGGGGTAGTTCCAACACTCCGCAGTGTTGGCCTTTATCCATGGAATAATCAAAGCACCCAAAGCATAATCCAAGCCGTGGAAGGCTCGCCGTCGTCCGGGTAGAGTAATCCAATATACAGGTCCGGTCGCCCTGGCCCGGAGCTCCTCGGAAGCAAGCACCACTAGGGGGTCTGCCCAGCCTGGTTAAGCGTCCAGATAACGTCAGGAACGATGGGGGTACTGATAACTTTAGAACTCTAACCGAACGATGCACCATACATAAATAGACTATTATTAGCTTAATAGAATACGTCCAACTCGACGGTATAGTGCCAATCTATGGCTATTCAATTATTAATATACACGATATCTCAATGCCTATTCTGGGGCCAAGTAGGCCTTACTACACCACACGTGCGTCGTGGGGAGGCTTTGCGTCTGTCACTCTGTTGGAGGGTAAAGAACTGGACTAAAAGGAAGTTCTACTTTACTTGCGCCATATATATATGCGCTATGAACAAATAGTACCATTCGTATTTCGCCCGACATATTCCTGTGCGGAACCGGGGCTTGCCACGACATGTTAGGCGGCACGATTGAACTTGGACCTAGGGGTATGGCAACCTGGCGCCAGGTTCTCGTCCAATGGTAGAATGAAACTATTATGGGCTGTTTAGTAGACTAAAGGGATATTCAGTGCATATTGTACAAGGAATATACAGGGGATATCAAACGATATACAAATACAATTAAATATATATATATAAATGAATATATATATTCGGTTTAATCTGATCCTTCACAACACTAACCCTAACCCGTACAGTATACTGTACCATAGGCTACATATGATTTTCAATCTGACCCAAGAGCTCTGAGGGGATGGGGTGGAGGTCACCTTTAGAGAGGGGCTGAGTGACACATGCCCTGAGCCACTGAGCTCATCACCACACACAGAGAGAGAGCTGTGGGCTGAGTCACATTGCCACTCTGACACACGCACATCTGTCTCTCTCTCTTTCATTGTATCTCTCTGTAGCTATCTATTTATTTATTTATTTATTTATATATATATATGTCACTATATACTGTATGTTTCTCTCTCTCTCTTCTAAACCCCACTGAAACAACATTAATATTCACAGATAGTCACCTGCCTATAGTCCACAGTGTCCACATTGTTGTTCATCTCGTTAGGGAGACGGAAGCAGTAGCATCTAAATCATAAATAGACCAATAGCGGTAGTGTCTGTTGAAGGTCAGTCACTGTTTATGCATTCCATTAAAGTGGGAACTACTGACTTCCTTTTAGGAAAAATGCAATGGAATGGCCCACAAAGTCGAAATTCGGAGTAGGAAGGGTTGGTCTCTAAACTCAGACTTTCCCGAGATGCAGTTGTCTGACATCATTTCAACATGGCGGCATACGCTATACAGTATGTAGACAACGTTGTTTTAATCTTTAAATGGTGCATTTATTTAGCGCTTTTATCCAAAAACGCTTTACAATTTGTTCCTCACATTTTACCCATTCACTCAGTCTCACACATTCACACACCGACTGCGGAGGCAACCATGCAAGGTGCCAACCTGCTCATCAGGAGCTATTAGGGGTTAAGTGTCTTGCTCAAGGACACTTCGACACGCTGCCCGGGAGGAGAAGGAATCAAACCGGGAACCTCTGGATTACCAGACGACTGCTCTACCTCCCGAGCCACTGGCAAACCCCCCTTCAGAAGATTATGTGTATTACATTATGTAGACTAATGTAACCGTTTGTAAGCATTGTGCTCATAAACCAGCCACACAAACAGCTTCTTGCAGGGTAACGTGATTATCTCTTATAGATTACATATTTTGCATAATATGGTTTCTTTCCAAGCGGGGCTTCCAACTGGGAGCTTCCCAACGTTAAATAGAATGTGGCATTGGATATCAAACTGTGCGTGTTGTTGGACGTTGGATCTTAATGCCTGAGAATAGGTTAACTATTTATATTGCTTATAAGCTTTGATGTGCACAACCAGTTGCCAATTTGTGATGTAATATGCTGATTCAATATGGTATATCTACATTTTTATTCTTTAGATTGTCAAGACGCTTGAGAGTCCTGTCCAGAGGTTTAAAGTCATGATCTTTATCATTACTGTGCAGCATATGCTCTACATACATCGTTGAAGAATAGGATTCCCGATATGAAATTATCTCTTAATAAGTGTGGGCCTGGGCCCATTATGCTTCACTGTTTACAAACGATAAACGTGAAACCACCACATTCGGCTTCAGAAATACCTAAAACCCATGTCTTGCCATCATGGTGTCGGGTCTTGCATCACAAGCTCGGCCAATCCATTAGAATGTGAAGTGCAGCCAACAGTGAGGTGGAAGGCCGTGTTCCTACAGGGAGTGATGCTGCTGCTGCTCCAGACTGTGTGCCTTGTGATGGACTGGACGACGCTGCTGTGGGATGAGTCTGTTGTTGTCCTCTACCTGAGGGGATGAGTCTGTTGTTGTCCTCTACCTGAGGGGATGAGTCTGTTGTTGTCCTCTACCTGAGGGGATGAGTCTGTTGTTGTCCTCTACCTGAGGGGATGAGTCTGTTGTTGTCCTCTACCTGAGGGGATGAGTCTGTTGTCCTCTACCTGAGGGGATGAGTCTGTTGTCCTCTACCTGAGGGGATGAGTCTGTTGTCCTGCTACCTGAGGGGATGAGTCTGTTGTTGTCCTCTACCTGAGGGGATGAGTCTGCTGTCCTCTACCTGAGGGGATGAGTCTGCTGTCCTCTACCTGAGGGGATGAGTCTGTTGTTGTCCGCTACCTGAGGGGATGAGTCTGCTGTCCTCTACCTGAGGGGATGAGTCTGTTGTTGTCCGCTACCTGAGGGGATGAGTCTGTTGTTGTCCTCTACCTGAGGGGATGAGTCTGTTGTTGTCCTCTACCTGAGGGGATGAGTCTGTTGTCCTCTACCTGAGGGGATGAGTCTGTTGTTGTCCTCTACCTGAGGGGATGAGTCTGTTGTCCTCTACCTGAGGGGATGAGTCTGTTGTCCTCTACCTGAGGGGATGAGTCTGTTGTTGTCCTCTACCTGAGGGGATGAGTCTGTTGTCCTCTACCTGAGGGGATGAGTCTGTTGTTGTCCTCTACCTGAGGGGATGAGTCTGCTGTCCTCTACCTGAGGGGATGAGTGTGTTGTCCTCTACCTGAGGGGATGAGTCTGTTGTCCTCTACCTGAGGGGATGAGTCTGTTGTCCGCTACCTGAGGGGATGAGTCTGTTGTCATCTGCTACCTGAGGGGATGAGTCTGTTGTCCTCTACCTGAGGGGATGAGTCTGTTGTCCTCTACCTGAGGGGATGAGTCTGTCGTCCTCTACCTGAGGGGATGAGTCTGTGGTCTGGCTGGCTGGCTTATCTCCACATGCACGTGTGTCTGTGTGTGTGGATGCCTGGATGGATGGATGTGTGTGTGCGTTGGTACACACAAGAGAGACAAAGTGTGTGTCTTAGTGTGTACGTGTGTGTGCATAAGAGCGAGAGGGGGAAAGTGAGAGAGAGAGAGAGAGTGTGTGTCTGTGTGGGAATCTGTACCCAGTGGTGTATTGTATTCAGTATGGGTCTCAGTATCTCATTCATCTCTCATGGCTCCAGGCTAGGTGATAACCATCTTCCTCTCTCTACTCCTCCTCCTCCTCCTGTCTACGTCCAGCCCCCTGTCCCCTATACCCCCTGTCCCCGGCCCCCTCCTGCCACCCCTCCACTCCCACGGCGCTGTTCTGAAATCCAGCCATGATCTGAGGAGTGTTCTGAAGAAGCAGTATTGGCCAGATCACTGAGAAAAACAAAGACGATGTCATTGTTGACGTTTTGAACAATGTGTCAAATTAAACGTTGCATGTCTGCTCCCACAGATGTCCTGCAGGCTTAGATCAACAATAGATGAGAAAGATGGATTCTTTATTGTCCTTCAAGGGAATTGTGTTGTGCCTCATGTAAAATACATACATATACATTATACATCCACAACATTATCTACATGAAAAACATCCATACATGTATACACACATACTAGGGCTGCACCGATATATCGGGTCGCGTATCGGTATTGGCCGATATGTGCCTTGTTGACTGCAATCGGCTTATCGGCCGATAAGATCAAATTTACCGATGGCAGTGGCCGATAATTATCCGTCAATTTCAGTAGCATACCATGGGGTTTCAGTCAGGGCCTTCAGTAACGAACTGCACAACCCCCCCACACACACACACATGCAACATTTCTCATGTGGGTACCGTTACAGCCAACACAATCACATACAAAATACACGATCACGCACTATACTGTATGTGCTACTGCATCAACGTTATGATTAACAAAGGCATTCGTTTTGTGGCATTAACGCATTCAGTGCCAGGGATTAGTCTGGTCCTTGTGCCACGTTTCCATAACATATTTTCACTGTGCGTCACTATGTTTGGAGAACTATATCTATATTATAGCTATGGAGACAATACTATAGTCATTTGACAGTGACTTTCTTCCGTCGAACATGCAAAAAAGTGTATTCTACTATAAGTGTTGGCGTTTCTTGCCTGGACACGCTACTATTTCCAAATCAAATGTATATAATAGGTATTATGTTTCAACATGAATGCATGAAAGGGGGGGTCGTTTTTTTATGCTTTGATGGCCAGTAACGGCATTTGTGTTGAACAGCGGGATCGATATCAAAACATTGTTGGATCAAGCTGAAATTGATGTCAGATAGTCTTTACCTTGGGTCGGGGGTATTCCAAAAAGAATATTCCAATTGTCTGATCGCGATTTCCAGTATTGGTGTCCATCTGGTCCCGGACATAATTTGGCACAACTTATGGATTGAGTGTGCCAGATGCGTTTCGAAGTGGTCGGATGAAGTGATTTACTCGACTCCGTCTAAATATAGCGCCCGGACACATTTGAGTGTAACACAGGGTTAGATATAAGGTTTCAAAGGGTGGGCGACACTGCCATCTGGCAGGATGCGGCCGGTATTGCACTTTGGCAATCTCAATCACTTAATATGGTACCTGGAAAATCAGGAGGTAGTATGGAAAAAAATTTCAAGGCAAGTGTGGGAACCCTGCTACCGCTACCTCTCTCTCTCTCTCGCTCTCTCTCTCTATCTACCGCTACCTCTCTCTCTCTCTCTCTCTCTATCTACCTCTCTCTCTCTCTCTCTCTCTCTCTCTCTCTCTCGCTTGCTCTCGTTATCTTTAAATAAAAACTGTTACTAACTGTTCAGTTTGTGAGGTACATGCAACACAGATTACAGTGTTTACATCTGTCTGCTTGAGAAAATACCATGTTCTGCATTTGCAATAAAAATTATTGAAGTGAGATGAACAGTTATTTTTAAATGTGTGATCTAAAGATAAACAAAGGGTTTTAAAAGTGTTATATTTATCTTTTCTTATAGTACCAAACTCGAAGCTGAGGAGAATCAACCAGCAACAAAAGCTACATTTGTTAAAAAAAAAAAAAAAAAATATATATATATATATATATTTTTTTTTTTTTTTTTTTGGGTATCGAAATGGTATCGAAGTATCGATACTTTTCAAGGTATCGTATCGAAGTCGAAATTCCAGTATCGTGACAACACTACAGTGGATGAATAATTACTAAAAATATCGAATAAAAGAAAAAACTACCAAAACGCATGGCGAGTTAACACGACTTATCTCTGGTTTGGCGCTCACACTATACATATCTTTACATCCACATGTAGACACGCATACCTATAGGGAGGTGTAGTGGTTACGTCGTTTTCCGTGTTCCACCCTCTGTCCAACGCAATGTATTTCCCCATTGCCCATTTCTAAATAGTCTGGTTTAAAGGGGAACTAGTAAAATAGTTCCCCTTTAAGACAAATAAAGCATTAACATTTGCATGGTGTACCTTTCTGTGCTTATTCATCCACAATCTATAGCTCTAGCTCAACATGAAAATGTTCACAATTAATCATTAAAAAAAATCGCCACATTTTATTTCAACCAAAAATGCTTAAACAATAATGTTAGTGATAGAAGGGAAATGGAAAGCTTTTCAATGTCCATGCGGCAGAATTGTTACAATAGCTGTGACGTCAGACTACACCTCCTATCTACACATTTACATCCACATGTATGTATACACACATACCTACTGTATACATATTTCTTTACATGTATACACATTATACATATATCTTTACATACACGCATGTATACACGCATACCTATATACATGTATACACACATAGTATACTGTACTCAAGATGCACCGATGTGAAAATTGTGGCTCATACCGATAACCGATATTAATATTGCTGTTCTGGCCGATACCGATATTTACCGATGTTGATATCTCTGTATAGAAAACACTTTTTTATGATAATCAAATAAAGAGCTATTTTCCAAAACGCATTATTTTTTTTTATTTTTTTAACTTATTTTCAGAAATTACTGATATTTTGAAACTATTTAAGACCAAAACATGTAAAAAAAAAAACAATTTAAAAAAAGATTAAAAAAAGAATAATAATATTCTTGATATCGGACCGATACCGATGTGTAAAAAAACGGCCATATCGGCCGATAATATATCGGCGGCTGATATATCGTGCATCACTATACTGTACCTATATTATATACATATATCTTTACATCCGCATGCCTACTGTATATACAGTACATACATGTATACAAGATGCAGAAAGGAGAACCAGCAGCACCGGTACACATGCCAGGTACCGGGGCATTTTGTTTAGTGACGCTATGGTAGAGGGGAAAGAAGTCCTGCCATAACGTGGCGGTTTCCAGGCCGCGTGTATGCTTTTACCAACGCAGTTGTGTTTCCGGGTTCCCATTTTGCGCTCTGATTGGCCACTGACCTACACGCGTACGCCCCCCTCGCTATCGCCTTTGGGTGTGAGATATGAAGACAGATTTAACTGGGTATAGGAAGGCAGTACCATACGAGCCGCAAATTGAACATGCAGTGAGTCTGCGACAACAACCCAATAATAAACACTCGAAACAGCTATTACCAGACAATTACAACAGCAGTGGTGCCTGCTTCAAATGTCACGTATTATAGGCTATAAGCCCGTGTAGATCTATTCGGAATAATAAACATATACACCCTCTAGCAAAACATGACACAATGTGATCCTATCTCCGAGCGGCTGGTCGCAGAGACGCGAGTTGAACGAACACATCGGGAGGAGAATGAATGAATGAATGAATGAAAACTTTATTTAACAGATTGCAGAATGGGTACAATTAGGGATGCACGATAATTATCGGGCCGATATCAGCAATTATGACGTCATCCTGATAAACCCGATAACGTTATTAATAGCTCCGATAATATAATATATTTTTTGGTAAAAAAAAATGCTGTGTGGGTGAATTGGAATGAAGTGCGTTTGTTTTGACTGTAGGCTCATCCCGTTTTGCCAGTACTGTGGTACGACTGACAGCGTGTGGTTTAGGAACAGGGCGTTTTACACAAATCCAGCGCTCCCTTTCTTGGCTGTGACGTAGGCACGGAAGTTTCTGAATCAGCGCGGACGTTAAAAACAAAGATGGCCGCGTTGGTACTCGGAATTTCAGAGGAAAAAGATCGCTTGCTATTTGTAATAAATGCAATGCAGAAGTTCCACAAGGAGGGAAAAGGGCAACAACTTGTAATACATCCAGCCTGACGGGTCACCTGCGGCATCACCACCGCTACGATGGTGTGTTATTGTGTTAACTTAGAAGCCTACGACGACGCGAGGAGCTAAGCAAAGCTGTGATGCAACCCTCGGTTGAACGCAGTCACTTATTGCTCCATAGTAGCCAGGTTAATTTGCACCACCAAGGACTGCTTAAAAGCTAGCGGCTTGAGCCCTTGGGTCATTTCTGTCAAACTTCTTTAATTTAGCAAACGACTCGTCAATAGCTGGCTTTGGATTCACAGCAGCTTCTAGCTTCTAGCTTCTAGCTTCTAGCTTCTAGCTTCTAGCTTCTAGGTTCTAGCTTCTAGCTTCTAGCTTCTAGCTTGTTGCAGGTGACTTGTTGTGGTGGTGATGTGTCCACTCAAAGCCTTTTTTTCAAGGCTCCGCTTTGAAAAAAGAAGAACAAAAAGCTTTGAGCGTCTTAGGTTGGATGTATTATAAGTTGTTGACGGATTGTGAATTTTCATTTGGAAAAATAAATATGGTCACTTTATCAGTCAAAACTGTTGTCTTGGCTTTTGTTTCTGTTGTCTGGTTAGGTCACATTTAAGTTGGTGTTAAGTTATTGTCCTGGGAAGTCTTTTTATGTATTATTATTGTATTGTGATATGTTTTGTTTCATGTTGAAAAAAAAACATTTGATAAAAAAAAAATATATATACATAAATTCTTTTTTTATAATACAATAAATATCGGTTATCGGCCTGAGGAGCATAAAGTTATCGGTATCGGTGTCAAAAAAATCAATATCGTGCATCCCTAGGTACAATACAGTACGGCTCAATACACACAATTGTTAAGGGGATGCAGACCAGAGAAAGACTTTTGTCTTGTTTACATCAGGTTCATTCATTCATTCATTTTCCTCCCGAGAATGAATAGCCTATAATACGTGACATTTGAAGCAGGCACCACTGCTGTTGTAATTGTCTGGTAATAGCTGTTTCGAGTGTTTATTATTGGGTTGTTGTCGCAGACTCACTGCATGTTCAATTTGCGGCTCGTATGGTACTGCCTTCCTATACCCAGTTAAATCCGTCTTCATATCTCACGCCGAAAAAGGCGATAGCGAGGGAAGCGTACGCGTGTAGGTCAGTGGCCAATCAGAGCGCCCAACGGGAACCCGGAAACACAACTGCGTTGGTAAAAGCATACACGCTTCCAGGCCAGGGATCTGTATCTCTCTCCACATGCATGCCGTGTGAAGAATAGGTGGAGGGGTGTCTGGTCTGGGGTCGTGTGCTACAATCTCTCAATTTCAACAGCACTTTAGAAGTCAAATTAAGTACCACTGTTAAGAGTTAGCAGAGTAATTATTATGCTTCCTAAAACGTCCCAGACACCCAGTCCAGGCTCCCAGTCCCCCCCGGGGCTCCAGCCGCCTGGCCCGGTTCGGTTCCCGTCCCGTTCCGACGACCTCCTTTAGAAGGAGAGAGTGAAGGGTTGAAAAGGAGAGGCGGTTTAAAAAGGGTTGCAAAGAAGTAACAGTCTGGTGTTGTTTCCAACATCTGTTCCAGGTCAGTCTCGTGACAACAGGGGACAGGGCTTATAAGAACTCGGGAGACGTTGCCCTGCTGTCATACCGCCGGTCACTTTAAGAAGCACATCATTTAACCATTATGATAATGTTGTTATTCAAACCGGCGTCGTACTTTGACTGAAGGGAGGCAGGTAAGTGTTTTCTTTCCTTCACGGAATGCTGTGCGTGTTTGGAAATGCCGCATTGAACAGAGGATCACTGTGGAGCTGCTAATTGCTCATTAGCTGCGCGGGTCCGTCTCTGTGATGAGACGGGACGACATCTGCCTTGTTGTGATGGATATTTAAATTTTCTGTCCTCCTGCAAACGGAGGCTAATATCACTTCTTCATTATGGGCTTCATGGGGCAGAACCCTGTGGAGAAATACTGGCTGTAAAAAGCACCATGGTGTACAGTACACACTGTGGGCTAACACACACACACACTGTGGGCTAACACACACATACACTGTGGGCTAATGCACACACTGTGGGCTTTATTAACACACACGTCGTGACGTCACACACACACACACACACTGTGGGCTAACACACGCATACACTGTGGGCTTTATTAACACACACACATGTACGCATTCACCAGCTCAATCTCACTGACACTGAGGAATTTATTATGCACTCGGATATTTCAGTGCACACACACACATACTGTACTATATATTAGATTTGCTCATAAACACTCTCTCTCTCTCTCTCTCGCTCTCTCTCTCTCTCTCTCTCTCTCTCTCTCTCTCACACACACGCTAATTTATCTTACTCACTCAAACATACACACACACGGTCACGCATACTATCTATCACAGGAATTTATTGCACTCACACTTCTATTACACACACACACACACACACACACACACACACACACACACACACAGAGCACATCTCCATTCCACATAGTACAAGGGCGGTGTGTCACACTAATAATGGGAGCCATTTTGAATAGAGGCTAACAGGGCATGAAGGGTAAAGTCAGCAAGTTCACCGGAAATTACTTTTAAAACCAAGCAATCTATTACCGCCTGGACCTCTCCTCCTGACAGGTGGAATACAGTCATATTGTTCTGCATGCACCACAGAGCATCAATTAAAGTGACCAAAAGAGCCTTCCATCTCCGATGTTCCAATAGGACAAAAGCTGCTATAACAATTGTACCCTATTTCATTATCTTGAACCTTTTTTTCCCTCCCCTCAAACAGTCTGGTATTTATAGTGGTGAAGTCTACGTGTGTTATTACGCCATCAGTCTACTTTGCCCTCAGAGGGAGCAGTGAGTCAGATGAGGCGTGTCACAGCAGATGCTACCTCAATGCCAGGCCTATACCCCCCCCCCCCCCCATGAGTGAGACACGCTGTGTCCCCAGCCCCAACCAACGCACGGCACACGTCAGGGGGGGAGGGGCCTCGTAGGCACCTATTCTGAATGGTTATTATCAAGCAGCAAGGGTCGTGAGGGGGCGTGGCCTGGTCACTGTGTGTCGCTATCATGTTTATTAAAAAAACAAAAAAAAACTGTAATAAACGAGGGCTGTCTTCCACTAAAAGGGTTGTTAATTTGAGTATAATCATCATAGGTAATGCCAACATGGTAGTGTCAAGCAAACAGTGGCGACGGTAGCTCACCGGCTAACGACGTCACTGACGCGCCGGCCGTCGTGGAGGGGGGGGGGCATACGCGGGACACACACACACACACACTCTCATTGACGGAACACAGTGTGAGAAGAGCATTTATGAGGGTGAACACCAGGAAAGCGGCAAGCCCAGATGGGATAACAGGACGTATACTTACAGTAAGTCCTGTGCTAACCAGCTAGCCCCTGTGTTCACCACCATATTCAATCTATCCCTGGCTGAGTCCGTGGTACCCGCCTGCTTCAAAGTGTCCACTATAATCCCTGTACCAAAAAAACCCTCTCCAGCAGGCCTTAATGACTACAGACCGGTGGCACTCACCTCTGTGGCCATGAAATGTTTTGAGAGGCTGGTTAAGGATTACATTTGTGCCTCCCTCCCCAGCAGGGGTGCAGTCGTAATATCAGAACTGCCTGGACGCCACGTGCACGCGCATACATGTTCCCTCGCGTGTGCACAGACCAGCTCAAGCAAACCCCCCACAGCAGCGTTTCCGTTAGCCGGTAATTACCGGTATTTGACCGGCAAAATCTGGTGAAGTCCGACATATCTAATCTCTCCGGTCATAATGTCCGGTGAAAATAATTCCCTCTAAACACAATTAGATTATTTGAATTGTATTAAAATAGGCTAAAATTAAATAGCCTATGCGATGAACGAAACAATCATTACATTTGTCGTTGCTTCACCAAGCAGCCGGTCAATGACATCCTGTGTCAGCGAGCTGGCAGCTGATATATTTACGTGAAGCATGGCTTGGCAGGGTGCAGTACTCCAATTCAGCCATTGGCAATTCAGCTGTTGGGTGGGGGCGCTGCTGACACCGCTGCTCTGCTCTGTCTGCTCCTGCTCCATGCTTCACGTAAATATATCAGCTGCCAGCTCGCTGACACTAGAGATGTTCCGATACCATTTTTCCCTTTCCGATCCGATTCCGATACCTAAGCTTTGGGTATCGGCCGATACCGATATTTATCCGATACCAGTGCATATATATATTTTTTTTTAATTATATAAATTATACTTTTTTTTTTTTTTTCAGATACTGTTATACTGTTTTTTAGTAATAACTAGAACGTATGGTATTTATTCAACAACAGGTGATTGTATAGATTTGTATTAGTATCATTAATCAATGAGTATGGGCTGCAGCACTGCAGATATACCCTACTCCAATGATCCACACGGACATTAAACGGTGTTGCACTCGCTACTCAGTGGCTCTGCAGATATACCCTATTCAGTCTGTAAGCTAGTGGCAGATAGAACGTTCATGTTGTGATTTTTGATGCAAAATAAATATTCAACATTCTCTTTTGAAACTCCGCCTCAGACTCTTATCCTTTGGCACTTGCTGTACTTTGCTTGCAGGTCTGCAGCCATTATTGCTGGATTATGTGAATAGCACCAACTTTAGACACGGTAACGTTATCAAGCTAAGCTAACTGACCTAGCTCGCCTTCCCGCGTTGACATTAAGATAACGTTAGTAATAGTCAGCTAACGCTAGTCCGTAGCTACTTAACTTAAATACAATTCACCGTGGGTGCATTATTGTTGATAGACGGTCACGGACAGTGTTGGGTCCTGGAGAAAGGACAGGCGATCATCTGATTTGATGTAACGTTAAAAGCGGATGTTGTTCCAACTAGCTATCTTTCCAGCTAATGCTATCATAACACCAGCCAAACACATCCCGATTCCCGTCCGAGCTCCCCGTCACACCGCACTGTCGGGGACAATGGAATTTAAGAAAGTGTATCTGCTGTTAAAATGACACAGCATCACACTTTAAAACATGTTCATTTTATAATCCTCACTCTCCGCAGGACTCGGCAGGAGATAAATTACATCATGGGATCGGAGGCTAGAATTTACGTGTACTCGCCGATACCGATACCAGCATTTTAGGCAGTATCGGCGGCATTTCCGATACTAGTATCGGTATCGGAACAACTCTAGCTGACACAGGATGTCATTGACCGGCTGCTTGGTGAAGCAACGACAAATGTAATGATTGTTTCGTTCATCGCATAGGCTATTTAATTTTAGCCTATTTTAATACAATTCAAATAATCAAATTGTGCTTAGAGGGAATTATTTTCACCGGACATTATGAGCAGCAGCACCAAGTCGTTGGGAGGTGGAGATATACATCACGGCGCAAACCCACGATAATGTTGCCGTCTCTCTGCCAAATTTCTCAGTTCTTCGCTTGATATAATTAATACAAATGTCCAATATAACGGAATTCGTTAGCTCATAAAAATGTGATTATAACAGACTGCTGTTTATTAAGGTCGGGCAGACTGCCCACCGACACCTCAAGTCGGCAGCAGCACGCAGTCTCGAGGGACTTATTTTATTTGGAATATATTAATGACTGTATATACGCAAAAGTAGTCTAGTTTTAAGTTAAAATATTATAAATGCCTTGATGATGTCATTCTTTATATAGGCCTATCAATTGTTTTTAAGCTCAATAAACTCTGACCGGAATTTATCCCATTTGTCCGGTAGATTGAAATCTACCGGACACTCAGACCTGCAAAAAAAAATTCTAACGGAAACCCTGCCCCACAGGGCTTCTATTTTGGTCTTGCACTTTTCTTTTTTTGTTAGGCTATGCAAAGACTAGGTGATAAGTGCCGGGTACTTGGCGCACAGCGCGACAGTAGAGTGAAAGTTGTGAACGCATTTTTGTGTGCGCGTGTGTGCACATCCGTGCGCGCACTTCTGCTCAGCGAACTGCTAGGACGGCGTGGTACAGAGTGGTACCACCACTGCATCACTGCTCCGCAGTGATATGGACCCTTTGCAATTTGCATACAGGTCAAACAGGTCCACTGACGATGCGGTCTCTCAGGTACTACACAACACCCTCTCTCACCTAGACAGCCAGAAGGGGGGCTATGTGAGACTGTTGTTCATTGACTATAGCTCAGCATTCAACACCATAGTCCCCACCAGACTGGTGGACAGGCTGGGTCTGAGCTCCGCTCTGAGCGCCTGGATACTGGACTTTCTGAGTGAAAGGCCTCAGGTGGTCAGGGTGGGGGGTCAGACCTCCAACACCATCACCCTGAGTATCGGGTCCCCCCCAGGGCTGTGTTCTCAGCCCCCTGCTGTATTCACTGTACACACATGACTGTGTGGCCAGGTTCAGCTCCAACTCCATAGTGAAGTTTGCGGACGACACAGTGGTGGTTGGGCTGATCTCTGACAACGACGAGAAGGCCTACCGGGAGGAGGTTGATGTACTGGCACGCTGGTGTCAGGACAACAGCCTGCTCCTGAACATTGGTAAAACCAAGGAGCTGATCGTGGATTTTAGGAGAACACAGCAGGGGACACACACACCACTGTGGATAAACGGGGCTACCGTGGACAGGGTGAGCAGCTTTAAGTACCTGGGGGTCCACATCTCAGAGGACCTTACATGGACAACACACATAGACTCAGTTGTAAAAAAGGCGAAGCAGCGCCTCTACCACCTGAGACAGTTAAGGAAGTTCAGAGTATCGGGGAAGATACTCCAGTCCTTCTACTCCGGAGCTGTAGAGAGCATCTTGACTGCATCACTGCCTGGTATGGAAACAGCAAGGCACAGGACAAGAAGGCCCTACAGACAGTGGTGCGCTCAGCTGAGCGTACTACGGGTATTGCACTACCATCCCTGCAGGTCTTATAATGAAAGACCCCCACCACCCCAACAACAGCCTGTTCAAGCTGCTGCAGTCAGGCAAACGCCTGCGCACACCAGCAACTAGCACAGAGAGACTTCGGCTCAGCTTCTTCCCCCAGGCCATCAGAGTCTTGAACACTGAACTCTCCACACATGAGCACACACACAACACACATACTGTATACGCTCACACACTAACAGTCACTTTAGCATGCACACACACACACACACACACACGCACACACACACACACACACACACGCACACACACACACACACACACACACACACACACACACATGATGCACACGCTCACACTCAACAGTCACTTTACACAATGGAAAGGTCACTTTAAGAAAAGAAAAAAAAAGGAACAGGAGTGGTTCTTGTATAGTAATAGATGGATATAGCAAGATAGCATAAGGATATATAGTATAATTGTATAGTATAGCATTGTATAGTAGTGTACATTAAACCCAGTGCCTCATCCGTAGCTTAACACTGTATTGCACTATATCGCTCAGCAAGTCTTTTACCATGAATTTTTTTAAAGGGGAACTATCTTATAAATGGCCTTTTTGAGTGTTTAGCATTGTTTCCTAGCTATGTGAACTTATATTAATATGATCTATGTCTCAAAATTCTCATATTGGTGCATTCTTCCAATTCTCCTCTCACAATATTCACCCTCACTGAACTGAGTCGTTTGAAAATGTGCCTATATGTGATGTCATATAGTCACTGCTGCATGTTAATGTTCAGGGGAACATGACGCTCAGCAGGCCCGGCGCAGTGGTTTAGGAGCCCAGGCTCAAAACAGCTCGAAATCTTGAGGTAGAAAAATACTGTTTTTGAGGACTTGATTACAAGCTCTGTCCCCTCGTTGAGAAACCTGCCCGCCGTTCCCCACCCAGTCCATGGCTGACGGATGCAGTGAGAGAACAAAGACAGGTCCTGAGAGCGGCTGAGAGGAAGTATAGAAAGTCACGCCTCACTGCTGACATCGACACATATCACAACCTCTTGTTAACATTCTCCAAAACCATTACTAATGCCAAAGCTTCTTTCTTTCACCATAGGATCGAGGCCTCTGCCAAGAATCTTCGCAAACTGCATGCTACCATGTCCTCCCTCCTCACTCCCCCCCCACCTCCTCCTCCCTCATCTTTTTCTGCCGAAGACTTTGCGATCTTCTTTGAGGAAAAAGTGGAGAACATCCGCAGCTCCTTCTCCCAACCCCCACCCATTCCAAACGCTGAATTGAGAACCTCATCCTTCACTCTGTCATCTTTCTCTCCCATTACAGAAGCCGAGACCCTGACACTGGTAACGTCGAACCGTCCGACTACATGCCAGCTGGACCAGCTACCCTCCCCACTCCTCCAGACCATAGCACCGGACATCCTCCCATTCCTAACTGCAACCATCAACTCCTCACTCAACTCGGGGGTGGTCCCCACCTCCCTAAAACAAGCCAGAGTCACGCCCCTCATAAAAAAACCAACCCTGAACCCCACCGTCATAGCCAACTATCGCCCTGTCTCTCTTCTCTCCTTCCTTTCTAAAACACTTGAACGTGCTGTATCCAACCAACTTACTGCTTATCTCTTACAGAATGACCTCCTAGACCCCAATCAGTCTGGCTTCCGGACTGGCCACTCCACAGAAACGGCCCTCATTGCGGTCACAGAGGCACTTCACTTAGCAAAAGCGAAAGGCCTCTCCTCTGTCCTGATTCTCCTAGATCTATCTGCAGCCTTCGACACAGTCAACCATCAGATCCTCCTCGCGGCCCTCGCAGGAATGGGAGTGGCTGGATCTGCGCTGACATGGCTGACATCATACCTCAATGACCGCTCCTACCAAGTGTCATGGAGAGGGACTCTGTCGGCCATCCGCCCCCTCCGGACGGGTGTCCCCCAGGGCTCGGTCCTAGGACCCCTTCTCTTCTCCCTCTACACTAAATCACTGGGTAACATTATCACATCTCATGGCTTCTCATATCATTGTTATGCCGATGATACTCAACTCTTCCTCTCCTTCCCTCCCTCAGATATCCACGTCTCTGAGCGGATCTCGGCCTGTCTGTCCGACATCTCCGCCTGGATGACGACCAACCACCTCAAACTGAACCTAAGCAAAACAGAATTGCTCCACCTGCCGGCCAAATCCTCCCCCCTGACCGACCTCTCCATCACAGTCGAGAATGCAGCTGTGACCGCGTCGCCGACCGCCAAGAACCTTGGTGTTGTCCTCGACGACCAGTTGAACTTCTCTGCTCACATCGCAGCGACAACCAGAACCTGCAGATTCCTCCTGAGCAACGTCAGAAGGATACGCCCCTTCCTGACAAAAGAAGCCACCCAACTCCTCGTCCAATCAACAGTCATCTCCCGCCTCGACTACTGCAACGCACTGCTAGCTGGCCTCCCGGCCACTGCCACCAAGCCTCTTCAACTCATTCAAAATGCAGCGGCCCGCCTGATCTCAAACCTACCGAAGTCAGCCCATGTCACCCCACTTCTTAGGGACCTGCACTGGCTCCCCATTGCTGCACGTATCCGCTTCAAGGCCCTCGACCTAGCATACCGTGCAGCAAAGGGAACCGCTCCCGCCTACCTCCGGTCAATGGTCTCTAACTACACACCCTCAAGACCCCTACGCTCTGCGTCTTCTGGCCGCCTCAGATCTACTCCTATCCAAGCTCCCGGAGGGTCATCAAAGAGAAGCCGCCTATTCTCAGTCCTTGCCCCACAATGGTGGAATGAACTACCCATCCCAGTTAGGACAGCCGAATCCCGTCCAATCTTTCGCCGTCGACTAAAGACTCACTTCTTCAACCATTATCTGAAATGATAAAAAAAAAAAAAAAAAAAAAAAAAAATCTAACCCCGACTAACCTTAATGTCATGCACTTGTCCTAATAAACTAACCTACACTGTAACACGCAACACTTTGATGAACATTGTTACTCAGCTGATAGAGTTATACCCTTCTTGCTGTCTTGTCGCACAGAACTTGTAAGTCGCTTTGGATAAAAGCGTCAGCTAAATGACTAAATGTAAATGTAAATGTAAATACAAAACAATGAATAAAAAAAATATATATATTACAGAGGTGTTCCATAGACTCACAGGAATTGTGTAAAAGTGCCCAAATAGTGAAAGAAATAGTAAAATAGTTCCCCTTTAAAACTTTATGTACATTATACCTGTTATGTCTTATTCTTATTACTTATTACTTGTATTATTGCACAATCGCTGCGGGCATGACCACCCGCATTTCACTGTATGCCTTGTATGCCGTGACAAAAAACTCTTGACTTGAACTTGTCGATTAGTTGGTTTCATCGACAAATCTGTAAAAGCTTAGAGTTTCCCACACTAAATAATGCAGAATGGGGCTCTTTTAATCAAATTCTTACCATGTGCTTATATTTCCTCCGGGAAATGGGCTCATTCAACATGGAAAAATTCATAAAAATCAAATAAGCGACTAACAAAAAATCTTGGTCGACAAAGGTTGTTGTGTACATGTGTGTCATGTACAGTTGTGCTCAGGTCCTGAATACAAAATTTATTGGGGGATTATTAAACTTAATTTTGTTTTACTGTGCATGAATCCCCTTATCCCATTCATATCACAATAAGACTGATTAGTGATCTAATCACATTCATATCACATTAACACAGTGTAATGATCTAATCACATTTATATCACATTAACACATCCATGCCTGGTTAATGACCTAATCCTACTTTATCCATGTCTGGTTTAGTAGCCAAGGAGGCTCTTTTTTGTTGCCCTTTTATCCCATTTTCTCCCCAATTTAGTCCTCGTCGGTCTGGGGAGGGTGTAGACTACCACACGTCTCCTCGGTCGGTCTGAGGAGGGTGTAGACCACCACATGCCCCCTCCGATACATGTGGAGTCGCCAGCTGCTGCTTTTCACCTGACAGCTAGGAGTTTCACTCGGAGAGCGTAGCGGTAGAGGTTCACGAAGTGACCAGTAGGAGTCGCTATTGCAATGCTTCGAGTGGGAGAAATCCTGACTCCATATTTATCCCCAGGTTTGCAGAGAACGCATTTGTTCTCAATCTCATGAACTTATTCTGCCATAAGGAAACCATAAATACATTCTAATACGAACAAAGTACCTCAGGGTAAGCAGGGCAAATGGGACAGAGTAAGAACGAGAGAATTAGGGACGCACCGATTTGACTTTTTCAGTCCCGATACTGATACCTAGACTTTGATTATCAGCCGATGCCGAGTACCCTCTAATCTAACAAGGCCACTGGCCATGACAATATCCCCTCCAGCTTCCTCAGAGACTCAGCAGCCACCATCACCCCAGTGACACGTCCCCAAAGATTTCAAAATTGTGAGAGTGACCCCCCTGCACAAAAAAGGCAGCAAATTAGACTCAGGCAACTACCGCCCTGTTTCTATTCTTACCTCCATCTCGAAAGTTATGGAAAAAATGTTCTACAAACAGGTCGAAAAGTACCTTGCGGAAAAAAAGCTAATCTACGAATTCCAATCTGGCTTCAGAACATCCCATTCCACTGACGCGTGCCTTCTCTATTTGAACGACCACATCAAACACGAGGTGGACGCGGGAAAATACTGCGGCATGGTCATGCTGGAGCTCCAAAAGGCTTTCGACACTGTCAATCACTCCATTCTGATTGATAAGCTAAAAGCAATTGGTTTTGATAGTTCATCAGTGAGCTGGATGTAATCCTACCTGGAGGGGAGAGAACAGATGGTGGAGGTAAACGGTCCCCTATCCCCCCCCCCTCCCAGTGAGCTGTGGTGTTCCACAAGGAAGCATACTAGGACCTTTACTGTTCCTAATTTATGCAAATGACATGTCGTCAGCTTGTGACTGCAACTTGTTCCTGTTCGCGGACGACTCAGCCCTGCTTACAGTGTTGGGTCCTGTAAATACATAATCCACGCGTTTTCCGGGCCGGCGAGCACAATCGATCCTTCAGTTGGCTTGAGGGAAAAGTAAAATGAGCAAACTGGCCACCCCCCCTTCAGCAGTGTAAAGTAATGGGGTGCAGTACCACAGGGAGAGACGATAGGGGGCGGTATCTTCCCAATTGAGCTCAGAGAGACTCTGCAGCACTAACCCGAGGCTTGATTGATGAAATATGAATTCAAATTGCCAATAAAAAATAAAAGACAAACAAACGCTATATAGCGTCGGGGGCACTCAAAGGTCGGCATGAACTAACGACAAAACGTGTCCGTGGCACTCAATGTGTTAATGTCCCCATGGGCCGGACACGTCTTCTTTAAACAAGTCAAGAAGAAACATAACAATAAGTCAAGAACAAAACAAGAACACCATAAGGTCCAACAAATTTTAAATAAATGCAAAATAAATGAATGAATGCAAACACTCCCAGACATACCCCACGCGAAGGTAAGGAAAAACTCACTAAAACCTAACAATAGGAAAAAAATTCACCACAGGCAGTGTGGAGGAGAGAAACCTTAGAAGGGCCATTCAGGGGCGGTTAGGTGGCCGAGCGGAGATTGCGTTCGTCACCAGCCCCGGAGCTGAGCTGGATTTGCCTGTTCGAATCCAGCTCACAGCTCCGGGGTTGTCACCAGCTTGGCTGGCCGTCTGCACTGATACAATTGGCTGTATCAGAGGGTGGGAGAAGCTGGCGGGGTGGGTCCGGGTCGTTGTAAACAGCGACTCCTACAGTTCGGTCGGGGCGCCTGCTAAGCACGGATTGGACGTGAGGGGGATAGTGTGGTCCTCCCACACGCTACGCCCTCTCAATGAGAATCCGCGCTGCCAGGTGAAAAGAAGCGGTGATTGGCTGGACGTGTGTCGGAGGAAGCACGTGGTAGCCTCCACTCTCCCAGATGATCTGACTGTGGGGGGTAAGTGCGCAGCGACCAGGAAGGGACTGGGAATTGGCATACGACTAACATTGGGATGGGAGAAAATCGGAGGAAAATGGAGGAAAAAAAAAAAAAAAAAAAAAAAAAAGAAGGGCCATTCAAGGGGGGATCTCTCTTCTTAGATGTCGGTGATAGTAGTGTTGCAGACTGACAGTTGGTAAGCATGCACTCAAGTGTGTAGTGAAACACAGATGAGTGCATGCAATAGCAACTGAACATTTTGAAAAATTAAAGATAGAGCTGATAGCGATGGCAACTGAACATTTTGAAAGATTAAAGATAGAGCAGATAGCGAATCTATTTGAGGCACAGGGGCGGCGCAAAGAGGGTCGCGTTATAGTAATATTATACTATAAGACATCACCATCACTTTCATACCAACCGTGCCCTTATTGGATTATTTATGTTGACGAAACTGATAAAGAAAGTTGATTTAATAAAAGAGACTCATTTAATCACATTAATCACTTTATTCAAATTAAGGATTTAGTTGAACAAAAAAGAAGCTTCGTTCGAATACTTCAATAGAAGCTTTGAATGTTAAAAAATTACATTCGGTACAGCCCTATAACAAACTATCATTACACCTGGGTAAAACGGAATCCATTCTCTTTGTATCAAATAGCAAACTCAGCAAGGCCAACGGCTTCTCTGTTACAGTGGATGATGACAATATTGTCACAAGGAAAGATGAAATTACCTACCTGGGTTCCATCTTAGAGGCAAATCTTTCCTGTGACAAAATGGCAACCAATGTAATCAAAAAAGTCAACCAACGAACAAGATTCTTGTACAGGATCTCCTCTCTGGTAAACAAGAATGAATTAATGAAAACTTTATTTAACAGATTGCAGAATGGGTACAATATAGTGGCTCAATACACACAATTGTTAAGGGGATGCAGACCAGATAAAGATGTTTGTCTTGTTTACATCAGGGTCCTCCATTTTCAATTCATAGTGGAATACTTTGAAGACTCTAACAGGAGCACTCATTCAAGGGTTCTACGACTATGCTTGCACCTCATGGTACTAAAGCACCTCAAAGGCCCTAAAAACAAGACTACAAACATCACAAAACAAACTGGTCAGACTACTGCTTGGCCTTACTCCTAGAACCCACCTCACCCCTGCCCATTTTGACTACCTAGGATGGCTTAGAGTAGACGACAGAGTACAGCAACTTGCAATGGGTCTACAAGATACACTACACCACTAAGATACCCATGTACCTGTCGAAATACTTCCCAAAGGTCAGTGAAGTCCACGACCACAACACCAGAGGGAGTTCCACTAATCACGTTCAACCCAGATTCGGCTCAAACAAGGGACTAAACACATTTTGCAATTATGCCACAATAATGTGGAACACCCTACCCACAGCCGTAAAGGAATGTGAATCCCTACCCTCCTTCAAAACCGCTCTCAAAGAGCACCTACGGGTGGCTGCAATTAGAAACTGGCCCCGGTAAATGTCAAAATCCCCCCCCCCCCCCAACCAACCCAATGTACAGTTTCTTCCCCTTCGGATGTATATTTTTTTATGATCTCTTTTTCTTAAACAGTACTGTATATCTGTATGTCTTGTATCAAGTTGTATGTCATAAATGTCTTGATGAATTGAAAATGGAGGACCCTGATGTAAACAAGACGAAAGTATTTTTCTGGTCTGCATCCTCTTAGCAGTTGTTTGTATTGAGCCGTACTGTATTGTACCCATTCTGCAATCTGTTAATAACGTTTTCAATCAATCAAACCGTTACGATCCATTACTTTAAACAGTATAGACTTGGACCGGCATTTTGTGGTCATTGGACAAAAACAAATTAGATTAGAAGGCGGCTAGTCCGTCTTGTAGGACAGTGGTTCCCACACTGTGGTCCGCGAGGGTATTGCAGGTGGTCCGCGGGAAAAAAGCTAAAAAAAATAATGTTTTTTTTTTTTTTATTATATCATTTAAATGTAAAATAAAATTGCAAAACCGTCGTGTAATATAAAACATGGTATTATAGTTTTGTTATTCTCTCAAATTAGGCTAATCACTCCCTCTGCTCCCTCCCTCTCTCTCTCTACCAAATCCATTCTGAGACAACGGAACTCAGTGCACACTCCGCAAGTTGCACGCAACAAGAGTCTCTCTTTCTCTCTCTCTCTCTCTCTCTCTCTAGCAGCCAAATTACGCTATCAAAACGAACTGGATAGTTGATTTAACTTCATTAGGTGAAATATTCTAAAATCATTAAGTGTGTGTCTGTGCGAGTGCACGTCCCATCTCCGGTCTTTATATATATACGTTTGATGTTTATTTATTTTTACTGTTTGCATACGAGGTGGTCCGCGAAAGTTCTTGATAACAATATAGTGGTCCGCATAAACAAAAGGTTTGGGAACCACTTGTTCTAGGAGATACTCGACGGTGACTGTGAGGGAGCAGCTCTCTGGCAGAGGAGAGGAGAGTAGGTTAGTCCAACGCACTGAATGTTAAATGTACACTTTGTCGCTGCGCTGCTTCTTTTCACTTCACTGCTGCGCTCGATAAATGATTCAGGCCTCTTGCGGTTTCCTCTTGAGAGCTGCCGTGGCACAGATAGAACACAGCATGGTGTGTGTCTGTGCCTGCAGTTGGTTGGTGTGTCTGTGCCAGTTGGTGTGTCTGTCTGTCTGTGCCTGCATGCATGTTTCAGTTATTGTCTAAATGAATAAATGTATATTTTAGGGGTGCTTTAACCCTTTCACTGCCACACTACAGAATGTTAACCCATTCACTACCACACCTGTGAAAGGTTAACCTTCTGTAGTGTGGTAGTGAAAGGGTTAAATGACCATACTGGTCTGTTTCTTACTTCTCGTCATTTCCAGAGGTTTCCCCTGTCCCCTGATGGTAAATGGCTGCTTTTTTTTGGCTGCTTTTTTATATAGCGCTTTTATCCAAAGCGCTTTACAATTTGTTACTCGCATTTTACCCATTCACTCACACATTCACACACCGACGGCGGAGGCAACCATGCAAGGTGCCAACCTGCTCATCGGGAGCAATTAGGGGTTAAGTGTCTTGCTCAAGGACACATCGACACGCTGCCCGGGAGGAGCGGGAATCGAACCGGGAACCTCCGGATTGCCAGACGACTGCTCTACCTCCCGAGCCACTGTCGCCCCAAACATAAATGGTGCATTTATATAGCACCTTTATCCAAAGTGCTTTACAGTTTTTGTTAGTAATGCACCGATGTGAAAATTGTGGCTGATACCGATAACCGATATTAATATTGCTGTTCTGGCCGATACCGATATTTACCGATGTCGATATCTCTGTATAGAAAACACTTTTTTATGATAATCAAATAAAGAGCTATTTTCCAAAACGCATTAAATTTTTTTTACTTTTGTAACTTATTTTCAGAAATGACTGATATTATGAAACTATTTAAGACCAAAACATATAAAAAAAAAAAAAGAATAAAAAAAAAATATTATTATTATTATTATTATTTTTTAATATCGGCCCATATCGGCCCTATCTTGATATCGGACCGATACCGATGTGTAAAAAAACAGCCATATCGGCCGATATTATATCGGCGGCCGATATATCGTGCATCAATTTGTTCCTCACATTCACCCATTCACTCACACATTCACACACCGACGGCGGAGGCAACCAGTGCCGACCTGCTCATCAGGAGCAATTAGGGGTTAAGTGTCTTGCTCAAGGAGGAGCGGATATCGAACTGGGAACCTTCCGATTACCAGACGACTGCTCTACTGTCGCCCCCTGATGTCAGCTTACCTTACTAAAATGTCATTACAAATTGCCATTGATGTTGAAAAGGGGTGGAAAATACTCCACTGAGACTTTGAAAGTTGCTAGGCATATGTAACCTATCCTTGTGAAAACCACAGTACTGATATAAACCCTCTCGACTCTGTTAGAAGCTCCACATGTCAAACGCTTGTTATTAACTCCAGGTTGCTGCATGAATTTGAATATCTTGTAGCGGAGTAATGCAGGGAGCGTAAAAAAGGTGCAGTGATTTTCACAAGCCTATGTCTAGTGACTTTCAAGTTTCATGGAATATATTTTCAACTCTTTTCAATATCAGTGTTAGTGTGAAAGGTAGGCTGAGATCTACCAAAACATACACTTTATACCCCACAAAATGAATCTCTGGTAATGGTGAGACGTCTTAAAGAAGACTGGTATGGTCCTTTAATCATGCACTCTAGCGCTGTGCGTGGCTACGCATCAGTGATGGAAAGATAGATAATGACCTAACAAAGTAGTGAATTCAATTAGCATCACACAACCGATGAAAAACAACAATTTGATACCATTATCATAATGAAAGGTGATGGCTTATTTATTCACAAATATCCACTTTTCGTGCACAACACCATGGAACAAACTGTAATTTACTAATACAAATTACTGTACTCTAATGACATGGCATGTTCTGAAGGTCTTCTTTTGCTGACGATTGACTGATTTTAATTGCACATTCTTTATATTACTGCTACATTGTGCAACTTTCATATGATCTACTTGTGTTTCTCTTCACGGTATGTATACTTTCGTTTTAAATCCATACCGGTTAAACCTCCCAGCTGTAACCAAGCTGGTTTCAGTAAAGGGCCTACTTCAGTACCGTAGGTCCGCTCTAGGAACAGCTGTGCTAGCAGCATGATGAGGTCTGTTCCGTTGTCGTGTCTGCAGATCAGAGATATCTTCCTCTCTCCACCTGCTGGTTGTTGGTTCTGACCCCTCCTTATCTCTCCGGGCCAGAGCGGAGCGCATTACAGCAGCTGCACAGTGAATGGTAGCAGTCCGGGCTGTGCTGTTAATCACCCGCCCATAGAGTCTGACAGCCTGCCGTGCGTTTGGGAGGCAAGCTGACGGGGAAAGTCATAATGAAGTAGACGTGCATGTGCACACACACACACACACACACACACACACACACACACACACACACACACACACACACACACACACACACACACACACACACACACACACACACACACACACATTGTGAAGCTGTGGATGGAACCCACTATCCTGCATCTATTCTAGTTGTGATGAAGAGAAGCTAAATGGTAAATGTTCTGCATTTTATATAGTGCAGTTTTATCCAAAGCGCTTTACAACTTATGCCTCACAGAATCACTCGCACAGCAGCAGCGGAGGCAACCATGCAAGGTGCCAACCTGCTCATCAGGAGCAGTTAGCTGTTAAGTATCAAGGATAGGGGTTGAGTGCTCAAGGACACTTCGACATGCTGCCAGGGGGAGCCGGAATCGAACCGGGAACCATCCAATCACCAGGCGACCGTTCCTCCTCCTGAGCCACTGTCGGCCGCAAGCCACGGAAATTGCATTGTCACTATTTGTATTAGAGCTGTAATCCTGTTTGATTTATAATTCTCGCGCCGTGTGCCGTGACGGGTTGCCTGCGTAGTAATGCTAGTATTAAATAGACACGGCCTACAGTTGCCATGCGTGACTTTATACGACGAAGCTATTCTTTTTATTTTTTTAGCGTTTATCGCTTTTTGCTACTGGGCAGTCCAGTAGAGAGAGAGAGAGAGAGAGAGGAGGAACGGGAGACAGAGTGGGGGGAAGACATTCGGCAAATAACGACGGGTCCGGCAATCGAACCCGGGTCGGCCGTGCCGCGACTCAGCGCGTTATGTGGTTTGCCACTGGGGCGCCCCCGACGAAGCTATTCTGATTTCAGAGTGTAGTACACACGAGGGAAGATAAACACTACATTATATTAGCACCAGTGAGGTCGTGTTGGGCGTAGTAGGAGTGTGTTTAAAATGGACAATTAATTAGTGTTTCATTATCCTAACTGCAACTGAAAGTTTCCCCTCAAATCTGTATTCGGCTTGGACGGAGTCCCATCACTCTACTGATGATCGGTAGATTGCGAAACTGCCAAGTCATGTAGCTCTCTCCCTCTCTCACACCCCGCGCATATGTCCCTTCAGGGGCAGAGCATTTAGAATTCTCTCCCCGTCACTCAAAATATCCTGCCAACAGGAAGATCGGCGGTGTCATTGATTGGTGATGTCGGTGTGAAGCGGTTGTGAAAGGAAGGTTTTGGTGAAATGGAACCTAATCTCACTTCCACTGCCTCGCATGTGAGAGATGGCAGATTGATGACGGATTGATGTATTCGCTGGACTCGACGTGTGTTAACGCTAAATAACTATTGAACGCACTATTTTTCAAGGGCACACACACATACATACACACACACATATGCACATACACACACACACACACATACACACATACACACACACACACACACACACACACACACACACACACACACACACACACACACACACACACACACACACACACAGATTAGATTAGATTAGATTATTACATCTGTATCTGTATGTTGTGTATGTCATAAATGTCATTATGAATTGAAAATGGGGGACCCTGATGTAAACGAGACGAAAGTCTTTCTCTGGTCTCCATCCCCTTAACAATTGTGTGTATTGAGCTGTACTGTACTGTACCCATTCTGCAATCTGTTAATTAAAGTGTTCAATCAATCACACATCCACACTCACATATACACAGACATATACACACATATATATATATATATATATATATATATATATATATATATATATATATATATATATATATATATATATATATATATATATATACACAGACATACACACAACACACACACATATATGCACACAGACATATACACACACATACATACACATACACAGCAAATGCACATCCTTTCCAGCCCGGCGTATTTGTGATGTTTGTGTAATGAGCTGGAGAATAGAAGGCGACACTGCAAGCATCAATAATGGCTGTCGGGCAGGTGCACGCACGCACGCACGCACGCACACACACATTTGAACTATGTATGTTCTCTGTAGCACAGAGTGTGCCCCGACAAGCACAGCAGTGTCATTCAGTATCCAGGTAATGTAGCAGCACTGGAGAGACTGGCAGCCCTTTCAGCTCCTCAGGTCTACAGTAGCATCCATCACTCCCCAGTCCTGTGGCACTTGTGTTTGTATGTTTACAGATGGAGGAACAGTGCTTTGTGGCTAGAGGTAAAATAATCAACACGTGATACTGCAGTACGGAGAGCTCTCCTCCACTCAAGGACGCTCTCCGTCGAACGGTGGTCAAGGACTTCATCGACTAATCCATTCAATTGACAAGATCTGTAGAAATGTCAATTTCCCCCACGTGCAGTAACGCAACGGCACATCTGTCAATCTCCCACTTACCGAAGATGTGCCCACCAGAATTTGCGCTAACAAAATGTAACCAATCAGCTACGAGGGGGCAGGTATACTGTAGCAGTGTGATATATTATTTTGAGTTTAAGGTTAATGTTTCCTTTCTGTGTACAGGGGCTAGTGGGGTTTCATCCGGCATCTATAGAATGATGCTGTTAGGTGGAATGCTCTGTGTGTGTGTGTGTGTTGTGTACACACACAGGCATTACTAGCATGTTGATAAAGCTAGGATAGAGTGTGTGTGTGTGTGTGTGTGTGTGTGTGTGTGTGTGTGTGTGTGTGTGTGTGTGTGTGTGTGTGTGTGTGTGTGTGTGTGTGTGTGTGTGTGTGTGTGTGTGTGTGTGTGTGTGTGTGTGTGTGTGGGTGTGGGTGGCAGTAGGTCCTAGGATGTGGCTGACTCCCCACAGGGCTTTAGGGCAGCAGATTGTGTGTGTGAGTCATCCTCACCGGCTCCTTGCTAGTCCTACTGCAGTGTAGCGCAGTACAGATCCAGCTGGGAGATGGGAGGGAGGGGAGCAATGATAAGATAAGAAGAAGGAGGGGGAGAGAGGGAGAGAGAGAAACAAATCCCACAGCAAAGGATGGAGGAGGACAGATCTGTCTTGTCGTCGTCTCACTGGACCAGTTCACACTCCAGCACTGTCTAATAGGTGTTGGTAGCACCTATTTGTCCTGAGCTCAAACAGGAGGATATTGGTTTTGTGGCTGACTGGTGAAAGTCCATTATTTACCTATTTGAGGGTTGGATGAATAAATGGCATTACACTTGCTGTATTGATTAGGAAAATACTATTATCGTGAGGGATGGAGGTGAGAGGCCATACTGACTCTCTCTGCAGTAGCACTCTGCTGAGTAATGTGTTGCACTGGTGCCCATTTCACTGGTGCCCAGTAGTGTAGGGTTTTACTTCACAGAGAGATTGTACAGAACAATGGTGGATATAGTCTTATTTTCAACTCACCGTGGTTTGTGCGCGCCGCTACACGCGCCTCCTCCAGATTCAGCGCGGTCTAGTTTTGTCCGGTCTGGTTCTGCACTGCAGCAGATGAGGTACCGCTCTGGACCCAGTCCATCAGCACCCGCAGCAAGGCACCAGCCACACTTTTATCCTCATTTACAGGGGAGGAAACTAACTTTTTGGCTTACCAGCCAACTGGCGAGTATCTGATTTTTTTTACCAGCCAAACAGATTTTTTACCAGACAAAAAAAATCGCTAATTGTGATAATTACTTCTTTGTATGTCAAGCCGCGTCAATGTTGTGTATGCATCTGGGTAGGCACACTGTGCCTTTAAGACAGCACGGTGGTCTTACGACAGTGCTGTGAAGTACCGTCAAGTGTTGTGGTAACGTCAGTTGGGTTGGTGTGCTGTTGTGCACAGTGCACTGGTTGAGCTAGCCCCTTTCGTGACTGCGATGTGCAAGCCAGGGGCTTTTGAGCATGAAATAAAATGTCTAACCTTACGTCGTAGTCCGGTGCTTTTTTGGAAACATTATAGTCATAACAGATACACCTAGCTGGCTGCTTTGAGCACACAGGGCTAACGTTAGCTAGCAAGCAGCTATAGCTAAACGCTAATTAGAAGCTAACCACTGTATACAGTTCCAGTAGACTAACATTACACCTCTGTGATTTAAATGTGTCCTTAGTAACTTATACTCGAGGGTTGTACTAGGGTTGGATGCAGTTCCCCGTTGGTCAGTCTGTCTGTTTTCCATCTTCTGCTGTGTTTAACGTTATCTGTTTGCGAGTGCTCCTGATGGCTAGCCTAGTACCGTGGGACTTTTATTATTATATGTCCGCGGGTTGGCCAGTACTGCGCAAACGCTTATTAAACATATGTCCGCGGGTGGTCTTGTGCAGTGCTCTCGTGGCACTGTCAACTAAAGCGAACACTCAGAAGACGCGCACCGTTTGCCAGTGCAGTGATTGCAGAATGTTTTATTTTTTTGTATACTCGCCAGCAGGGGAGGAAACTAACTTTTTGGCTTACCAGCCAACTGGCGGGTATCTGATTTTTTTTACCAGCCAAACGTAAAAAATACTAGCATTTGGCCAGTGAAGTGGCCTAATTTCCTCCCCTGCTCATTTACATTTAGTGACTCAAAGTGACAATTTCTTACGCTCCTTGGTCTGTTCCTTGCCCCAGGGGTAAAGCATGTTTTTACTTACTGCATAGAGCTCTATAAGGTGCTGTTTCCCCCCGAGACGACATGTTCGTTCTTTGGTTTCCTGAGCGGACAGGGATTTCTCGGAGAGGTGCCAGCAGCAGTATGTCCTTGAACTCTGCCACGCAAAAGGCAATCCCTTATCTAGACATTTTTAAACAGGCAAATCCCCGGACAGCTTTCGGGTCATATATCGAGGTCGTTGTGACAGTTTGTGGACCGGTGCGTATAAAATACTTTTTCACCTCCACTCCTCCCAGACTCACCTTGTCCTTTTACTGAGCTGGGATTGATAGCCACGACACAACAATTGATCACACAGGAATCTAGTACAACAACAAGCTTTTACAACAAGCTTTTAGTCTCTTCACTTCTGGTCACGTAGGTCGGATAGACTCCACACCTGCCTTGTCCAGAGACTTCCCTACCTGCCCCCCCCCCCCCCCCCCCCATGTATAGATCAAATTAGACTACATGAACCCTTCAGACCAAGAACCATATTGAACCAAGTCTAATGTGAAAAAATCGTTGAACAGCCAATATACACAATGAAATTAAACAACATTGACTTTTGGAATATACTACATGTGTTACCTGACCTCTCCTATCCCAAGTCAGTGATTTGATGACATCACTCATCTCAGAACCTAAAATAGACTTTAATAGACGTCATCTTCATATCAAGGATTCACTCATATTTAAGCAATATAGCATTACAAGTCCAATGTTGTCCAATGAAAGTCCATCAAGCCTGGCAAGTATGGGCCTCTCATTTATATACTGTAGTTCTCCATAGACATACATCAAAACGTGAAAATTAAAACGGGTATAAAATGTTTCCTCAATCTTTGGGGAAATGCCAAATGATGCATTAGTCAAAGGCGCGGGGGATTGGGCTCTGTTTGAGTGTACAGCGTCCTGACGTAGGCAGCCTTGTAGGTGACAGACAGTCTGTTATTGTCCTATTCTTAGCCCCGTGGCTGTGTGGTGAGTACGCTGAGCGCTCGGCTGAGGAGCACTGATGAAGAGGACTTTCGGTCGAACTGGACCCAATACAGATAATCACCCTCATTGGAGAGGAGTTGCAAGTGAAGGAACACGTGGCACATGAAATAGATTGGTGCTGTCCTGTTACGGCTATCGTTGTCCGTAATAGTTCAGTAATAGTCATAGGATTTGTCGACTTCATAGACAAGTATAATTTGAGTTTCCCCACATGCACTCATGCAGAAGGAGCTCTTTAAATCTTGTGCTTTTAGGGCTGTACGTTAACTTTTTTTGCACATAGCACTGGTGCTACAGAGGTTGATCGTTTTGTAGCACAGGCCAAAATCTTGTAGCACAAGTATAAAATGTGTTATATTTGTAACAGTCACAAATGTGCCTATTGTATTTGTGTTATTTAGTTGCAGTGCCATGTTTGGCTGTCATTTTCATGCTGACAAGTTGACGTCACACAGCCAGACACGTTACGTGTAAGGAATTATGGGATTTGGTGTTGGGTGTATGGACTCTACTAGGGGTGGGAATCACCAGTTTCATCACGATACGATACGATATAGATTCTTTGGACAACAATACGATATTTGCTGATATATGCCACGATATGATACGATGCAGGTGCCTGCAATCGATATGAGACGATATCATAACATAAGCCCATTTAACACAATCAGTAACATTTAGATCAACTCAAAAAAGGCAACGGAAATATCATTTGAAATTTTTATTTTTGACCTCTTCCAGACTTTTAAAGGAAAAACAATCTATTGTTTTTAATACACATAGACCTCCTGTTCACTGTAAAGTGCCACGTTTTGATATATTGAGCTTTAAACTTTAAGTTAAATGTTTTGGAACTCGCAACACGCAACCGTTTTATGTTGCATGATCATGATTTACATTTATTTTGTATTGTATTTTTTATGTTTAAATATCAACATTATCTGTCCACCCTCAGTACATTTACTATCAATATAATATACTCGTCTGACTTCATGTGATCTTTCCAAACGCACACACACACACACACACACACACAGAGAAGGGAGAATGTCTGCCCCCTCCTCCTCACTCTGCTCGTCTGCTGTTCTCTCTATATAAATATGGCTATGAACAGCTTGTTGTTAGCTCATGCTAACGTAACGTTCATTTCGGACTTTATGACGCGAGGATTGCAAAGCATGTTATATGCATTTGACCCGTTGCCGAATAAAACAGCAGGGATTTGTTTTGGGTCGCGACAAGACTATCCACTAGCTCTGTTTCAATGTCCGCGTTCCAAACGCTACTGCTGCTGAGACGAGTCCTGCCGTGTTGTGAGCTGAGCCGAGCGGATATGAGTCACTGTACATTGAGCTCGCAACTCGCGGGGATATTGTTCGCTAGGGATTATGGGATTTGGTGTTTGATATATGGAGTCTTACGCAGAAGGGACATTGTATTTAATCGCACAAGACTACAAGTACCAAGTGGATAGCGGGCCATCGCGGGCCATCGCACCAGTGCTATTGAAGTCAATCCTTTCATCGCACAGACTGACGTCAGTGTCGCACGTGCAACATATATATCGCACTGTACAACCCTGGATGTGCTTGTAATTAGTGGGAAGAGGTCTCTCTATCTCTCTCTTTCTCTCTCTGTCTCTCTCTCTCCCCCTCTTTATCTGTTTCAACATCGGTATTCAGGCCATGGCTGATGTTTTATTCAGGACTGCTACAGTATATTACATATTCTGGGCATCACCCACTGCAGGAAACACAGTCTGATGCTTGAGGCTTGAAGAGGAAGATTCAGAACCTATACACATTAGGTGAAGATTCAGAATCTATGATTAATACACTATAGGTGAAGATTCAGAACCTATCATTAAAACACTGAAAATTCAGAATCTATGATTAAATCACTACAGGTGAAGATTCAGAACCTATTAATGAAATACTAGGTTCTGATGATTCAGAACCTACAGTAGGTCTGAACCAGAACCTGCCCTATCTCTAACATAATTTTATGAAAAACACATGATAAAAATGTTACACATTACCCATCTTTATGTAAAGGTATGTACAGTACATTGATTAGATTAATACCAATAATAAATCAATTATAATTAAAGTCATACTGCTACATTTATTATAATAATAATAATACTAATATGATAGTGGTGGCTCAATAAAGCTAAACGCAGAACTATTGCAACACCTGCAAATGATGATAAGAATACATTACAGCGTGTCCACAAAGTAAACACGCACACACTTCCGCTTGAGTAACATCCAGGTCACATCTTTATTACTCAGATCCTATTAGACGGCCACCCAATCAGAAGTGACCACACTCTACTCCCCACAGGCCCCGCCCCCCTGCAGAGTCTGTTATCTGGCCTTGCGTTATGGTTCTAGACATTGTGTGGGAACAGCTGGAGTGCAGCGAGTGTGTGAAACGGTGTGTGACTTGCAGCCGCTGACGGCTTATGTCCCCAGGGACCTTGTCGGTGCATTTTCAGTGATCTATAGTCCATTTTGTCCTGGGTCAAGGGATCAGCATCTGAACACAGGTCAGGAACCTGTAAAGGCTATAGTCTGTGAATAAGGTTCATAAGGTTCTCCTGTATTACCATTGCATTGTAAATCAGAATTTTCACAAAATATTAGCACTATGAATTGTGAATATTAGCATGTAAATGGTCTGCATTTATATAGCCCTTTTATCCAAAGTGCTTTACAATTTATGCCTCACATTCACACACCGGCGGTGGCCATGCAAGGTGCCAACCTGCTCATCAGGAGCAGTTAGGGGTTAAGTGTCTTCTTGCTCAAGGACACTTCGACACGCTGCCGGGAGGAGCGGGAATCGAACTGGGAACCTTCAGATTACCGACTGCTCTACCTCCTGAGCCACTGTCTCATGTAAAAAATGATGATATAGTGCAATAATCTCACAGTACAAATTAAAGTGCAATGCCATAAGATGACATATCCCCTTAACATATAACTTACCCCATTTGAAGCAAATATATCTGAGGGGAGGAGGTGATTTAAATTTTTGAGAAGAGAAGTGGAGGAGAGAGGGTGGATGAGAGGGCTATAAAGGAGGGAATGGAAGGAGAGATGGAGTTGGAGATTAAGTTGCATCAAACAAATCAAGTTTGTCACTAACACTATTGAAGGCAGTTCAACTACATCAAAATGCATTGCGGAAATGATTCAAATCTGAGTCTGTAATGCCATATAGACCTTTTCAGAAGTGCCGGTATTCTGTTGCTATTCCGTTGCTAGGGGAACATCTTTGGTACCTGTTAATTTCCTGTCAGAATCTGTATTATTAACTAACTTTGCAACAGGAAATACAAAGGGGCCTATTTAGAATGTATATGTTGTCACATTAGAAAAGGTCTATATGGAGCAGCTCTGTATCACTTTCCTATAGGCTGGCTGGATGATTTATATAACATTGATTGATTGATTGAAAACTTTTAACAGATTGCAGAATGGGTACAATACACAGTACGGCTCAATACTAACAACTGCTAAGAGGATGAAGACCAGAAAAATACTTTCGTCTTGTTTACATCAGGGTCCTCCATTTATCAATTCATCAAGACATTTATGACATACAAGACATACAAATATACAGTACTGTGTAAGAAAAAGAGATCATATAAAATATATATACATCCGAAGGGGTAGAAACATTTTGACATTTACCGGGGCCAGTTTCTAATTGCAACCATATAAACGCTCTGCAGTGGGCCTCATCAACAAGGCTCGGGACCCCCACTTGACACCCCCCGCTGTGTTACATTAACACACCCTTACTGGACTATATATTTGTATATACACTCAAAACTCTTCATACTTGTTCATACTTCACTGTTCATACCTTTTGCACATTACTGCTCAATTGCACAGCCCTGTTAAATATTCCATCCCACTGTATTGTTATGTTTATTCTAATTAGTGTATATACTCAACCACATCGTGCACAATTGTACAGCCCTGGCCTATTCTATTTTATAATTATATTACATTATATTGTACTGCTATTTTAATTTAGTTTTATATTCCACTAAATACTTCTACCTTAATTGTCTATCCGTTAATGTCTCACCAAACGACCAAATACAATTCCTTGTATGTGTAAATTATACTGGCAATAAAGACTTGGCACTGATATATTCCTAATAGGTTAGATATTTTATACAACATATATTCCTAATAGGCTAGATATTTTATACAACATATATTCATAATAGGCTAGATATTATATACTATGTTTTCTTACACCAGCCAATACTTTATGCCCCATATATTTATGCCCCATCACAATTTAAACATAGGTTTATGATGCATGACTCATAATTACCTACAGAATACATGCATATATATATAAATAATAATCACGGTTATTTTGATTGATACTGAAATCACGATTATAAAACACGATTACATAATTGAGTATGTATTTGAGTATCATGTGATGACTGCATTTGTTTTACCTTCTCGATTCTGTTGTCTTCTACAAGTTACCAAAGACGTTTAAAAAATAACTGGAGAAGCGTTATCTGGAGAAGAGATAGCTTCAGGGAACGGAGCGCACCGCTGTGAACGAAGGGTGCACTGCATTTACTACACAAGAGCAACACGGAGAGCAACACAGCATGCGGCACAATAATCGTATTATCTGGAAGCTCAAAATGAATTGAAATGTTATGAATCGTACAGCCCTAAGATAAACGATACACACAACAATACAATGCAGTATAATACAATACAATACACCATAGAATCCAGCTGGATTTCTGGATGGATGCTGTTGGAGTGAGACAAGAAGTACAGAGAGAGAGAGTGAGAGAGAGAGAGAGAGAGAGAGAGAGAGGGAGAGAGAGAGAGAGAGAGAGAGAGATGTTCTCGACCGACTTGAGAGGAATGAAGGATATTTGACAATGTGAGGAGACTAAGAAAAGAGGGGGATGTGACAAAAGGAAAGGAGGGGAGAAGAGAGGAAGATCTTAGGAGAATGAACGGAGGATGGTGGTGGTAGGAGAGAAGCAAATGATGAATCATGTGACCAAAGAATGTCCCAGTGACACAAACATCACATTTTAATAATAAATCAACATGAGGTTTTTTCTAGAATTATAAGATGAGGAGTCGGTGTCGTCATGGAAACGTGGAGACAAATTGCGTTGTAATAAGTAGCTGTAACCAGATGGTCTGTTACACAGAACTATCCCGGAAGTGGTCCTTGGACACTATAAGGCCGGCACTAGTGGATAACCTGAAGCCTGACGAGATGGATTCTCATGTCATCACATGATCTCGCGAAGCCAGCTGCCATGCAAACATGGTCTCCCAGTGCTGAGCTGTGACCCATCCTCATATCATGTCACCGTATCATTCTGAAAGGCACACCTGTACTCCCACTGTTGAAGCACCCACTCTGCCTAGAGGCAAGAGACGGATATGACCCATTGAGAGAGTAGGACAATAGGGTGAGAGAGACGGAGAGAGGAGAGCAGGGTGTGAAAGACGAGGGGAAGGAGAGGAGGTTGTGAGGATGGGTTTGAATGGAGGAGAGAAGAGATGAGGATGTTTGCGGTACGTGAGGAGAAGAGGAAGAGGTTAAGGACAGGAGGAGGCTGGGTATGAGAGGAGGACAGGAGGAGGCTGGGTATGAGAGGAGGACAGGAGGAGGCTGGGTATGAGAGGAGGACAGGAGGAGGCTGGGTATGAGAGGAGGATAGGAGGAGGCTGGGTATGAGAGGAGGACAGGAGGAGGCTGGGTATGAGAGGAGGACAGGAGGAGGCTGGGTATGAGAGGAGGACAGGAGGAGGCTGGGATGAGAGGAGGACAGGAGGAGGCTGGGTATGAGAGGAGGACAGGAGGAGGCTGGGTATGAGAGGAGGACAGGAGGAGGCTGGGTATGAGAGGAGGACAGGAGGAGGCTGGGTATGAGAGGAGGACAGGAGGAGGCTGGGTATGAGAGGAGGACAGGAGGAGGCTGGGTATGAGAGGAGGACAGGAGGAGGCTGGGTATGAGAGGAGGACAGGAGGAGGCTGGGTATGAGAGGAGGAGGTCGCTGTTCCCAGCTGTGCCATCAGGTCGGTCTATCTACTGCCTCATTTGTCTGTCAAGAATCTGGATAAAAGAGCTGAGTAATAGGGTAAGGGTGAACGCTGCCAAAGACACCGGACACCACCCACTGAGGATTGTGTGTGTGTGTGTGTGTGTGTGTGTGTGGGTGGGTGGGGGGGTCATGCTCTTGTGTGTGGGTGTACAGTCAAGGGGCTGTGGGTGTGTCTTGTGTGTGGGTGTACAGTCAAGGGGCTGTGGGTGTGTCTTGTGTGTGGGTGTACAGTCAAGGGGCTGTGGGTGTGTCTTGTGTGTGGGTGTACAGTCAAGGGGCTGTGGGTGTGTCTTGTGTGTGGGTGTACATTCAAAGGACTGTTAGTGTGTTGGTGTGTCTGCGTAGGCATTTATGACTGTTTATAGGGGATGCGTGGGTAGAGAACATCCATTGTGATTGGCCAGCGGAGACTAGTCTGGTGATGACTCAGTCTCTCCAATGTAAGAACAACAGCAGTGGTAGCCTTAGCTATGTTCCACCCATTTACATGCCCCGCCCCACCCTCACAAAGGGTCTCGACTGTCATGGACAGATGGCTTAAACAATTCCCCTTGCACTTTGCACTCTTTCAGCACCATGGACAGCTCCCCACGGACAGTCAGGCCTGGAGAGTGAAAAGGAGGGGGAGTGACATGAGCTGTCTATGGTGCTGAAAGAGCTGGAAGCTCAATTCATTGTAAACTACCGGTCGTTTCAGACACATTTCATTCCCAAGAAAAACATGGCATTGCTCTTGTTGATTTAATTTGCTGATACATAACGCAGTGCTAGTCAATGCAGACCAGTAAGTGCCGTGAAGGGAGAGGCTTCTCCTCATTCCAAAGCAGAAATGTCATTGTTTCAGTTTTGAATTAAGTGAATTGTTTGGACTGAGCTGTCCATGGAACTCAAAGTGCACATAATGCATTTAAGGTGAAGTCTGAAAATAGACCTTTATTGAAACTACCCCCAGATACTTAAGGCCGCTACTGGACACCAGCTGGAGCATTGGAGAAGACGTGTGTGTGTGTGTGTGTGTGTGTGTGTGTGTGTGTGTGTGTGTGTGTGTGTGTGTGTGTGTGTGTGTGTGTGTGTGTGTGTGTGTGTGTGTGTGTGTGTGTGTGTGTGTGTGTGTGTGTGGGTGTGTGGTGTGTGGTGTGTGTGTGTGATCATTAAGTAAAAGAATTATGTGAAAATGTTTTGATTTAGCTGACAGTAGACTGTAAACCCACTAACCCCCCCCCCCACACACACACACACACACACACACACACACACACACACACACACACACAGTTCCTGCCTGGCATTGAGCTGAGACTGAATGGATTGTCAGGGATTATACTCAGATTAATCAAAGCACGGTGACTTCAAATCATACTGGAGCCGTGTGCGACTCTGGATCATGAAGCCTCTGGTAATCTCTGTCACAGTCTGGAAGATCGGGTGCCATGTGACGGGTCCCTGTAAAGGGTTATTTATTGTGTAGGGCTATGGTTAAGAATGATATGGCACAATACCACAGCTCATTGGCCACAGTTGTCATTTAATAATAATAATAATACCAAAGCACCTCAAAGGCGCTTAAAACAAAATTACAAACATCACAAAACAAACTGGTCAGACTACTACTTGACCTGAACCCCAGAACCCACCTCACCCCTGCCCACTTTGACAACCTAGGATGGCTTAGAGTAGACGACAGAGTACAGCAACTTGCAATGGGCCTGGTCTACAAGATACACTATACGACCAAGGTACCCATGTACATGTCAAAATACTTCCCAAAGGTCAGTGAATACCACAACCACTACACCAGAGGAAGCTCAACAAATCATGTAAAACCCAGATTCGGCTCAAACAAGGGACTAAACACGTTTCGCAATTATGCCACAACAATGTGGAATGCCCTACCCAAAGCTGTAAAGGAATGTGAATCCCTGCCCACATTCAAAATCGATCTTAAAGAGCACCTACGGGAGGCTGCAATTCGAAACTGGCCACCGTAAATGCCCAAAACCCCCACCACCTCCTAATAGACAGTCTCCTCCCCACCGCATGTATATATTCCCTCCCCGCCGTATGTATATTTCCCTCCCACCCACCCACCCCCCCCCTAATGTACAGTCCCCTCCCCATCATATGTATATACTCTGTCAGGATCTAGGGGTAACAGTACTGTATATTGGAATACCGTTTATGTCACAAATGTATCAGTACTAAATACCTATATGTCCCTATGCCATAAATGTCATGTATGTTGTGTATGTCATAAATGTCTATATGAATTGAAAATGGGGGACCCTGATGGAAACAAGACAAACGTCTTTCTCTGGTCTGCATCCCCTTAACAATTGTATGTATTGAGCCGTACTGTATTGTACCCATTCTGCAATCTGTTAAATAAAGTTTTCATTCATTCATTCATTCATTCATTCATTCATTCATTCATTCATTCATTCATTCATTCATTCATTCATTCATTCATTCATCACCTGCTATTTGATTACTATCACTTGTTGTTTGCGACCAGGATGTCTGTGATGGAATACTATGAATAACTATTTTAGGACCACTTTTATTTCTTTTATATGTCAATGACATGAAAACTGCATGTGATTGTAAATTGTTTTTATTTGCGGACGAGGCTGCACTCATGGTCTCCCATCAGGACAAAAGAGAAGTTGAGAGGTCACTCAGTCTAGAGCTTGTCAAGATCAAGTCATTGGCTGGTCGAAAACAGGTTATCCCTCCACCTGGGTAAAACCGAAGCTATCCTTTTTGGCTCTGCCATACGACTTAAGAGGTCTCCTGGGTTCAAAGTAGTGGTAGGAGATATCAAGGTAACAGCTAAGGAGGAAGTCACATACCTAAGATGTGGTTTGGACAACACCTTATCAGGGGTGAGCATGGCACAAAAGGTGGTCACAAAGATCAATCAGAGAATAACATTTCTCGGTAGAGTGTCCACCTATATTAACAGGTCAGCCTTAGAAGTACTGGCAGGGGCCCTGATCCAATGTCATTATGACTACGCGTGCTCCTCCTGGTACACTGGCCTCACAGTAGCACTGAAAGGTAGGCTACAGACAGCTCAGAACAAATTAGTTTTAATGATTTTAAAACTCCATCCCAGGACTCACCTTACACAGACACATTTTAACAGCCTCAAGTGGCTCAGGGTTGAGGAGAGGGTCTCTCCATTAAAACGCAACATGATACACAGGATACTCGGGAATATTGTCCCTCAATATCTTAGTGGATCTTTTAACAGGGTAAGGGATGTACACGGACATGCCACCAGGGGTAGTCCAACAGACATCGTCCCAGTGAGATGTAATAGAAAAATAGGCCAAAACTCATTCCTGTATTCAGCAGCAGTACTATGGAATAGCCTACCAATGGAGTTGAAGTCCATAAGCCCCTTCTCCACTTTTAAATCAGTTATAAAGAGGTGGATCATAAGTAGGGTTGGGCACCGAGAACCGGTTCTAATAGGAACCGGTTCCTAACTTCCGGTTCAAGAATATATATTAAAAAAAATAATTACTTTGTTAATTAATACCCTAGTTACAGTACAGCAACCAAATTAAACTCTATCAAGTCAACTGACAATGTGAATAGTATGAAAAAAATCACCGGTGATTATTGCTTTTCGCAGCTGGAGCAATCAAGCCCACTGACACACACTGCATCAGTGCAATCAGACACACCTGCCGGCTGCCGGCGATAATAATAATCACTTTATTTGGGCTGACAGAGCCACAGAACAACTGCGTCTGCATTTGATCTCGTCTTGTCGATGGTGTAAAATGAATTAGGTAAGTAAGTTAGTTAGTAAGTTAGTAAGTTAGCCATGTAATAAGCGGGATAATGTATAGCTATACTCTGTCATTGTCGCAAAATAATTGACCTTCACTGACCTCGGCGAGGCGCCTCGGTATTCTAAACTCCATGTCGGTCAATTATTTTGCGACAATGACCTCGCAAATACATTATCCCTTACTTATTTTATTGTCTATAAAATGGAATATTATTGTATGTATGCATGTATTATTGGTATTGCACAATTGAACAATTTTATTGTAAGTTGTATGCAATATATCGCCCGCCCCCCTACCCCCCTCCCTGTTTTCACCCATGCGTATCCACAGACTCTGGCCATGGTTTGTTTTTCTTGTTTTTTTCTTTTCTTTTTATACCACACATACAGACATACAGACACTACAAACACCCACGTCCACACACCAGTACATAAATCCACTGACACCAATGATGAAGGACCACAATGGAAACAAGCCTATGGCTTTATTGTGTTTATTTTAATCCTATTGGTAAATGGTGATATGTATACCTGTTCAAATGTATTATGTGTTATTCCATTCTAAATCAATAAACTATTCTATCTATCTATCTATCTATCTATCTATCTATCTATCTATCTATCTATCTATCTATCTATCTATCTATCTATCTATCTATCTATCTATCTATCTATCTATCTATCTATCTATCTATCTATCTATCTATCTATCTATCTATCTATCTATCTATCTATCTATCTATCTATCTATCTATCTATCTATCTATCTATCTATCTATCTATCTATCTATCTATCTATCTATCTATCTATCTATCTATCTATCTATCTATCTATCTATCTATCTATCTATCTATCTATCTATCTATCTATCTATCTATCTATCTATCTATCTATCTATCTATCTATCTATCTATCTATCTATCTATCTATCTATCTATCTATCTATCTATCTATCTATCTATCTATCTATCTATCTATCTATCTATCTATCTATCTATCTATCTATCTATCTATCTATCTATCTATCTATCTATCTATCTATCTATCTATCTATCTATCTATCTATCTATCTATCTATCTATCTATCTATCTATCTATCTATCTATCTATCTATCTATCTATCTATCTATCTATCTATCTATCTATCTATCTATCTATCTATCTATCTATCTATCTATCTATCTATCTATCTATCTATCTATCTATCTATCTATCTATCTATCTATCTATCTATCTATCTATCTATCTATCTATCTATCTATCTATCTATCTATCTATCTATCTATCTATCTATCTATCTATCTATCTATCTATCTATCTATCTATCTATCTATCTATCTATCTATCTATCTATCTATCTATCTATCTATCTATCTATCTATCTATCTATCTATCTATCTATCTATCTATCTATCTATCTATCTATCTATCTATCTATCTATCTATCTATCTATCTATCTATAACCTGTGGCTGGTGTTTTTTTGTTAGTTTTCCTTCTCACTTGGCAGACTGTGCATGTCTACTGAAGGTGCTTGGGGACACGGCAGTAACATAGACCTGCTGGTCAAGTTCCACTCCTGTTCCTTAATTTCTTTATGGTTATTTTTTTATTTCTCAATCCACCAGCCACTAATTTCCCGTTATCTCACATATTTGATTATCACATGTTTCCTGGCTATATAACCTGTTGCTGTTGCAGGACTCACTCGTGTTGCTCTACAAACAATTGCTTTCTCACGTTTGATTAGTATGGAAAGCAGATATCTATTGTAGGCACTGTTTCAGTTTACCACAAACACACATTTGATCATGAAAAGTAATTTTATTATTCTGTGTTTTAGCTGCTCTAATATTGTTATATTTACCATGCAGGCTTCTCTTCCTCATCCCTTGCAGAAGAGCTCTCCCAGGCGTATTATTGGTGACTGTGGAGTGGAGTCATGTCTCTGCCAGTGTGCGCCTAATGTGACAGTCTCCCCCTGAACAAACCATACATTAAGTTAAGCTGAAAAGGACAGAGATAATTCATTTTTAATTATGTGTGTGAGTCACTTGGCTCATTCTTTAATGTCGGTGCATTTTGTGGGTCCACACGTGTGTGTGTGTGTGTGTGTGTGTGTGTGTGTGTGTGTGTGTGTGTGTGTGTGTGTGTGTGTGTGTGTGTGTGTGTGTGTGTGTGTGTGTGTGTGTGTGTGTGTGTGTGTGTGTGTGTGTGTGTGTGTGTGTGTGTGTGTGTGTGTGTGTGTGTGTGTGTGTGTGTGTGTGTGTGTGTGTGTGTGTGTGCATACAAGTGCATGCAAATAATTTCGATTAATTATATACCTTTCGCAAATTGTTTGTGTGGTACATTACATTGTGAAGAGAAGGAAACGGATACACAAAGACGAGAGGAGGAGGAGGAGGAGGAGGAGGAGGAGGAGGAGGAGGAGGAGGAGGAGGAGGTCAGGCATCACAGATGGCTGGTATGGCCGTGTGGGAAATGGGAAGCAGAAGATGGATTATTCAGCCTTGAAAATATGTTGATTTTGTTTATGTGCCCCTATTTTTGTGTGGTTGTGTGTGAACGTCAATCTGTTTGTGTGCGTCTGTGTGTCTATGTGTGTAACTTTGTGTGTTTGTGGCTGAAAATGAATTCTTGAAATGTTGAAAATCTGTACGGTTTGTATACCGGTATGAGCCTTTGATGTGTGTGTGTGTGTGTGTGTGTGCGTGTGCGCTAGCAGACCAAGGTGACTAAGTATCGTTTGGATTCAACCTCAGATGTTGTACACTGTCACACTATCAGTTAGTTGCTGCCACTCAGCCTGTTTGCAGTTCCATCATATCAGACGCCTTCTATTGATCTGGTCTGGATATTAAAAAGAAAATACAGAATACTGGCACCTGACAGTAAGACGGTGACTGAAGAAACTGTCACCACTAGACTAATGTGCACTAGGGGTGGGAATCATCAGAGGCAGAGCGACACGATATTATCACAATACTAGAGTCGCCTTACCTCGAAACTGCGATTGTTACCAAAAGCATGTTTTAGGTCCGGTAAAATACGACACTGTGATCGGTACAAAAACATGTTTTACGTTAGGTAAAATAGACATAGAATAGACCTTACCTTAGCCAGAAGGTACTAAGGCTGTCCCCGAAGCCTGTTTTTGGGATTCAAACTTTGTCAGGGTTTTTCGAACGGACGTTCGAACCTTTGTTTTTATTAAAAGATAAACAAATATATTTTTTTAATAATTTTTTTAAATAAATATCCTCAAACTAAATCCTCAATTTGAATAAAGTGATTAATCTGATTAAATTAGTATTTTTTTTTATTAAATCAACTTTCTTTAATGAATATAACTAATCAGTTTTTAATACTATAATATTAGTGTAGCCTAATCTTTATCTGCAACTGTGAAGAAAAACCCCATTGGTTTAAACAGAATGAATAGAAGCATAAACAAATATATATATAAAAAAATTTAAGAAAATTAAAAAAAAATGTACAAATAAAAAATTTGAATGTTGATTTAGAATTCGAATGCCAACGTAACGAATGAAGGTTTGGACGTTTTGGCTCAGCCCTAGAAGGTACTCCAAAAAGAATAATCCCGGTGATCCCATCGCGATCGCAATTACTCGTGTATACTTGTGTATATGCAGGGTGTCCGCGGGACCTTAAAAAGTCTTAAAAAGTCTTAAATTCAACTATCAACTATTAAGGCCTTAATTTGTCTTAAAATGTCTTAAATCCGACTTTCGGAGGTCTTAAAAACATGCCATGTCATCTTATGTTTCATTGTGAAATCTGGGGGTTAACTATTATTAACGGGAGATAAAGTCAGGCTTTTTTTTCTCTTTCACGCAAACGGTACGCAGTGGGGCGGAACCAATTTATGGTCCTTAATGTGTGTCGCCGTCGGGAGCTATTTCAGAACACCGGAGCATAGGTAACACGTTATTCAAGCCGTAGCGATAACGCTGACGTTTAGTTTCGTTTAATTGATTTGTATTTATTTGCACTCGTTAATTTAACATGGGAAAGTGCAAATTTAATGAGAACTGGCTCGAAAACCCTCTGTTTGCACCGTGGTTGGTCCCAGTGAAAGTACGAGGCCCGCTGCAAACTCCGCAAAAAGGATTTTAAACTGGGAACGATGGGAATAAAAGCAGTCGAGTCACACATGCACAGCGCTAAGCATGTTACATCTGCAAAAACCCGCCTGCAGACAACTTCAATATCAAATTTCTTTTCGACGCCGTCCACATCAACTGCTCAGGGACAGGTAGGTCTACCACCAATTACATCTGCACCTGTCCGGGTAACGTTCGGCTCCACGCCAACCCTTGAAGCTGAGGTACTGTGGGTTCTAAATACGGTCGCAAAGCATCAGTCCTACAATGGAAATGAGGGACTAGGAGAGGTGTTTCAAGCGATGTTCCCTGACTCTGTTAGGATCTATGCGTAACAGTACTGTATATTTGCATATCATGTATGTCACAAATGTAACGGTAATATATACCTGTATGTCATGTATATCCCTATGCCATAAATGTCATGTATGTTGTGCATGTCATAAATGTCACTATGAATTGAAAATGGGGGACCCTGATGTAAACAAGACAAACGTCTTTCTCTGGTCTGCATCCCCTTATTATTGTGTGTATTGAGCTGTACTGTATTGTACCCATTCTGAAATCTGTTAAATAAAGTATTCATTCAACCAAACCACAAAAACAAAACAACTGGATGAATGAAAACTTTATTTAACAGATTGCAGAATGTGTACAATACAGTACAGCTCAATACACACAATAATAAGGGGATGCAGACCAGAGAAAGACGTTTGTCTTGTTTACATCAGGGTCCCCCATTTTCAATTCATATTGACATACACAACATAGAATAGATAGAATAGAAATACTTTTATTATCCCGTGGGAAATTTGACACTGCAAATCGCTCAACATTTAAACATTTAGACAGGACAGGTCACGAATTAGAATAATAACACAAATCAATCAAGTTGCCTAGGATAAGAGTAGAGTAAAATAGAATAAAAATGAAATAAAATATACAGAAATAAATACAGTAAAAACATACATGACATAGTACTGTTCTGTTACCCAGAGATCATAACAGAACATATTATATATATATGATGGGGATGAGACTGTACATTAGGAGGAGGGGGGGGGGGGTTGGACATTTACGGTGGCCAGTTTCGAATTGCAGCCTCCCGTAGGTGCTTTTTTTTTTTTTTTTTACTTTATTTTTTAGCGTTTATCGCTATTCTGGTCAAGCATGACCGACAGTTGTAGGGTGAAACGGGAGAGAGAGCAGGGGGAGACATTCGGCAAATGACGGCGAGTCCGGGAATCGAACTCGGAGTCAACCAGATCCGTGACGCAGCACGGAGTCCCGCGACGCAGCGCGGTAACATGGTGTGCTACTGGAGCACCCCCCGTAGGTGCTCTTTAAATTTTTTGAATGTGGGCAGGGGTAAAGTGGGTTTTAGGAGTGAGGTTAAGCAGTAGTCTGACCAGTTTGTTTTGTGATGTTTGTAATCTTGTTTTTAGTGCCTTTGAGGTGCTTTGGTACCATGAGGTGCAGGCATAGTCGTAGTACCCTTGAATGAGTGTACTGAGAGTACCCATGATTTTTGCCATTTTGTTATCGTGAAATTGGTATTAAATTTAATTCTGAGTGGCATTAAAAAGTCTTAAAAAGCCTTAAATCTGACTGGGCTAAACCTGCAGATACCCTGATATGGGAAACAATAGGTTTGAGGCAATAAAATCTCCAAGCGATTGCCCTGTCCTGATTCCCTCTGAGGGGGAGGACTTCTTGCTAGGGCTGGGCGATATGGCCTAAATATGATATCACGATATTTTCTGACCTTTCGGCGATACACGATACACATCACGATGTTTTTCTTTTTTACCCCAAACAATTCATTATGAGGCTTACCAAGACAGTATTTGAGTTTGCAAGCTAACATTAAAGACAAAATAAAATACCCATGCATTTAGCATTTTTATATTAGATTTAGATTATTAGATTATATATTGCATATGAGATATTATATGATTTAGATATGAAATATGATGAATTGAAAATGGAGGACCCTTATGTAAAAAAGCCGAAAGTCTTTTTCTGGTCTTCATCCTCCTGTACTGTATTGTACCCATTCTGCAACCTTTTAATACAGTTTTCATTCATTCATTCTGACGGAAACATAATCATTTTGATTGACAGTCGAGTCTGCCAATGACGTCACACCGCTTGCACCCGCCCTGCTGTTCTTAGCACCAATCGGCAAGCGTTATGACTTCCTGAATGTCCCGTGTGCTGAAGTGAACACTGAACATCAACAAAGCTACTAACGTTAGCTCCCCGCGGCCGTCGAGTAGGAGACCAGTGCTTCACAGGATGCTAAATGAGGCATAATGATTTTACTACAACGAATGTTATAATAAAAGCCTTTCCATACATCTGTCTGATTGAAAACTTTATTAACAGACCGCGGAATGGGCATATCTCAGCACAGGCTGAGATATGAACGAGTAACGTGTGGACAGATTGACGCGACACAATCCTCTTGGGCAAAACATCACGATATCCACGATACGTTGAAAAAGTGTATCGTTAATGAACTGTACCCGATATTTATATAATATCGTCATATCGCCCAGCCCTACTTCTTGCAGACACTCCCCACACTAAACTCCCAGTTCAAAAGGTAGGCGATACTGCCACCTGGCGGGATTCGATCGTCATTGCAATTCCAACGTAGGCAGCTGTGCCAGGGAGACCCAGACAGCTCTGAGCGAGTGTTTAGAACGGGGATCAAAGGAAAAATATCAAAGGATCCAAACCAGAGAAAAGTCGGGTTTGGCGCTCAGCGGTTGGCGACGAAACACGACTTTTCTCGGGTTTGGCGGGCAAAGAATTAATGATTGAATGATATAATTGAATAACACAATGATTGAATGATGCAGTATAATTGAAGAACGTATAATGATTGAATGATATAATGACTGAAGAATGTGAGAACTGAAGGAGAAAACAGCATGGTAATTGAAATAAATGGATGCTGCGCATGATGCACAGATGCTAATGAGGGGCACCAGAGGGACGCCATGAATAGATAAGTGTGCTCTTTGCTGTATCTGTTCACAGTTAATATATAATGGGAAGATATACAGTACACATTATCTCTATGCCCGTCTCTTTCTACCTACTCCATTGTTTCCCTTTTGTTTACATCGAGATTAACAAGACATCTCTTTCTCGGAAAAAAAAGTAGACCAGACTTCTATAAAGCCACCAGTAGCAGAGTATATTTCTGTTTATATGTGGTAGCATGATATATTCCCTCATTTTACTTGAATTGAAAGAGTTTATGATTTTGTTTGCAAGCAAGTTCCCAGACGTGAACTTCAAAACGTTTTTTTTTATTTATTTTTTATTATTTTTTTATTATTAATAGTTTGAAACACAAAACAGCTCAACATAAATACAGTACAATACAGACAAAAAACTGTTTTAAAGATTAATGTGAGAGCTCTGCAATCTGAGCCTAGGGCTGTTTTTCCACATTTCCTGACGTGCTGCATTTTTGGAAGGTGATTATCTGACGGCAGCAATATATATAGTACAGTATATATATATATATATATATGTGTACTTTTATGTAGCTAGAAGACGTCCTAGTCATTGGTATTTGGCTACACCCACTCCTGTATGTGTGGAATGTAACCTCCAGGAGTATCTTTACACTCCAGATCGTCTTTCCTCCTCCCGTCATGACCTCATCTGCATACAGGGAATCCAATCAAGCCGTATCAGACCTAAATAGTTGATAGTCGATATATATATGACCAGTGAGTCGTCGGGAGGCTTTTCAATTTACTCCTCCTAGTATTGGGGTCACACCGGCTACTAATATATTCGTATTCGTTCTCTGAGCTGTTGCCGTCTGATTGATTGTCTCAGGCGGCGTTTGGTTCGGTCCGAGAGGATGAGGGATGGTTTTTTGCTGCGGTATTGATTTCCGTCTCGACTCTTGGCGGCTGCTTGTTTCTTCCAAGCCGTGCAGATTCACTGCTGTCGCTGATAGCCCGTTTAGTTATCTGGAGAAACAAAGGACATTTGTCTTCATCAATATCACTAATGCATGTACACCTCTGGACTAGGTAGCATTTGGGTTCTATTGAAGCTTGTTGGAACAGATGTAACTTTTTTTCAATAAAAGTAATTTTTCACACATATTTGTCTATAGTACGTGGTGGGCTGTCACCACCTCTGACCAGGGCCTACGTTACCAGGGCCCTTTCTCCAACTGGACCTCTTCCACTGACGAGACCACACTCCCCCTTAACGCTCCACCATGTGTTCACGGCAGCCAGAGACACACAGTAGGGCTGCTCGATTGTGTCAAATCATATACACGATTACTTTGATATTGATATTGAAATCGCGATTATTAAACACCTTTACTGGTGGATTTGAGAACATATGCATTTATTGAACTTCTTTGTGGTGCAGCCACAGATCCTGCACAGCGCCTTAGCTCGTTCCATGTCCGACTCCTTGAAAGTGTTTCCACTTTCCAGACAAGTTCATTTGTTTTACCTTTCTTCTCGACCAAAGGTCTGCCTTTATGTCACCTTCCATAACGTTACCAGAAGACGTTTCACAATAAGTGTAGAAACGCTCCGTGGCTCCCTCCTCGCCTCTCGACACGAGCTGAAACTGCTGTTTGGCCTTGAGGGGGTAGGGGCGGAGCGCACCGCTGTGAAAGAAGGCTGTGCTGCATTAACAACACGAGACGAAATGATAGCAATGCGGCACGATAATCGTTTGATCTCAATCGTGTTGTTCTCGTGACCTTCGGCTCCTGTCCTCAGAATAAAGCAGGCTTTTCCCTCACCATGGCGCCAGTTGTTTGTCATAGCATTTGTGCTCCTTGGAACACCAGATACACACCGGGGCGCTGAAGCACCGGGAAGAGCGACCGGTTTCCTTTCGGCGGTCGTGTTTGTTAACCTGATTGGACTGCAGAGCTCCGTGGCCGAGCTCGCCATCTTCAGCGTTGGTTTCGGCGTCTGGTCCGTTTATGCCGCGAGCTGCTCTGCGTGTGATTGGAGCAGAGGAGCAGAATCTCTCCTGGTGGGAACCGCCAGGCCTCCTGCTCCAGAATCTACACCTAAACGGCACTCGGGCGTCCTGCGAGTCCCCGGCCTTGGGAGTCGGTCGTCGAGAGTGGAGTGGACGTGACTGCATTAAAGGAGGGTTTTTCTCACTGGTCATTGACGTCTGTAGTCCAGACGCACAGGACTGATTGATTGGCTCAACCTTTAACTGCTCCCAGGAGAGATTATTACTGTCCCAGCTGACCCCGACGCTCCTCAGGCTCCAGTGGCCGTGGTTATCGACGGCTAAATCAATATTTGAATGCATTGGAAACGTTTTTTTTATCCAATGCAAAAAAAGAGCCTACATCACCATGAGAAATGATTTATAGAAATAATAATCCAACATTCATTTAGAAAAATGGTATTCGGGACACAGCCCTGGTCCCCGCAGTGTGTGTTATACACAAGTGTGTATGTCTGCGTGTGTGCACACAAATGCGCGTGTGTGCGTGTATGTAGCCAGCAGGTGTGTGTTTGTGTGAAATGTCACACACCTCATCAAGATGACATATAGCCAACAGGGCACCTCCTGCCAGCAGCGTGCTGCAGCTTCTCTCCTCAGACAAGGACAAGGTCTCCCCTCACTTTCCCACATGCTGAATGATGCTCTCTCTCTCTCTCTCTCTCTCTCTCTCTCTCTCTCTCTCTCTCTCTCTCTCTCTCTCTCTCTCTCTCTCTCTCTCTCTCGACCATATTCACACAGCGGCCATTTTGCTCTTATGTCATGCTCAGGATGGGATTCTTTTCTCATTTCCATGGGAAAAGGAATCCCATCCTGAGCATTACCATAAGAGCAAAATGGCCAATGTGCGAATATGGTCAATGGAACATAGTCCTCTGTCCTACATGTAAAAGTGATGTTTCCTGGACTCTGAGTCCTCTGTCCTACATGTAAAGGTGATGTTTCCCCAACTCAGCCCCTCAATCACTAGCTGCTAGTCCCGCCTACTTCGCCCGGGCCCCATCGGCGTCCATTGTGTGGCAGAGTCGAATCTATTAGCATTGAGATCAACAGGCCTAGATGTTCTTTGTGCTACAATATTTCATTGAACCACAACACCTGATATCGGCCAGACTGGAAGTAGCTTCAGACAGAGCGATGAAGTGAAACAGAAGGCAAACGGAGGAAACAGAGTATCAGGCATGTGACAGTAGGTTTGAATGAAATGGCTGCTGTTGCAATGTCCCAGCGTTGAGGTAACGTGAACCTGCTTTCACGCCCGAATATCATAATCTTCTCCCTGAGGGTTCACAGTGGGGCGGGGAAAGTGTCATGTTGAAGCCAGCCTCCTGTTGACGTCCTTGACTGTAATCCCCTTTGTCTCAGTGTCACTGGGGTATATACACCATGCATGTGTGGTATACATACAAGCTGGGGTTACATGTACAGACTGTACATTTGTAGACTGAAATCAAAGAGATTAAAGCTCGAGTGAGCGCTCCCTATCGCCCCAATACAGCCAAAGGTGTTGCCACTGCTACCGTGGCAGATTCAGACACCGCCACTCGTTCTCTAGCCAGAAGACGTCACTGCTTCTCCCTCATTTTGAGATTCAGTGGTGGTTGGAACACTGGACTTTCCTGCAGCATTATTGCCACTCAGTGGAAAGAGGGGGGATCTGATGGGGATCTGTCACGTCATTGCAGGATAAATCGGAGCCCCTAGGTGGCGGTGTACACGGTCTGACTCGCATGGCGTCGGCAAAGAGCTTGGGAGTGTAGGAAAAGGGAAATCAGTCATGAAAATGAATGGCAGGCGAGGATGAGACTGTGATATGTGATACCGATGTCAAAACTAGACAAACATCTAACCTAGCTTACGCTTGTTGTCTGTAAGTAAGAAGGTTGAATACGTCATCCATACACAACCCAAAATAGAACTAATATCCCTTCTAATAAAGATCTGCTTTATTAGAACATTCCGAGTTTAAAATGTCAATACCTTTTCAAAGACTGTAAATATTGCAAATCTGTTGCTCAATCAAATGGGCCTCCTCCTCTACTTTTCCTGGTATAACTGATATTTTACATCTCACTCCATTCATATCGGGCTTTTCGGGTCTGCCTATATTTACAGAGTTGGAGACCGGCATCTCCCTGTGTCTCCGTGTCTCAGGCCGATCGGGGACAGGGTTTTTCACCAGCGCACACACGCACTCCATGCATCTCTGTGACTCAAATATACACTGTGGTGTAACTAAATTGCCTCAGCGTTAAAAAGCGGTATTCAAAACAATGGTACCGTGAAAGGCGTTTCGCATCGTTATACGCTGGTCTGATGTTGTTTAAGCTGGCTGTGGCAGAGCTGTATTATGGGATGGCGAGCAGGATGGAGTGGGAGGGAGCTCTATCTGACAGGCAGGCACGCTCTGAGTGATGAGCAAAGCAGGATGAATCTGAGGATTAGAAGACACACACAGAGATGCATGCACACATGCACACACATACATATATACACACACACACACACACACACACACACACACACACAGATGCAAGCATTCATTTGCATGTTCACACACACAAATGCGCAAATGCATACATTGCACGAACATAATTATACAAACACTCACAGATGCATGGCTTATAGTCGGCAGCCACACGCATGCATACACATACACATACACACACACACATACACATACACACACACACACACACACACACGCACACACGCACAGGCCTACAGTGTACACAGACACATGCACACACACAGACCTACAGTGAGTGTACACAGACACACACAGACCTACAGTGTACACATGCACATGCACACACACAGGCCTACAGTGTACACACACAGGCCTACAGTGTACACACACATGCACACACACACAGACCTACAGTGTACACATGCACATGCACACACACAGGCCTACAGTGTACACACACAGGCCTACAGTGTACACACACATGCACACACACATAGGCCTACAGTGTACACAGACACACATGCATGCACACACACAGGCCTACAGTGTACACATGCACACACAGACCTACAATGTACATAGACACATGCACATACAGACCTACATGTACAGTGAGTGTACACAGACGCATGCACACAAATATGCATATATACATATTGCACAAATATGCATATATACATATTGCATGCACTCCATTGGCTGTGGAAGTGGGTAGATTCCAAGGTAAACCTGAGGAGGAGCGGTTGTGTGTTCTATGTCATCTGGGAGTGGTGGAGGATGAATATCATTTTGTTTTTTATTGCCCTTTGTATACCGCTTTGCGGAGGGCTTTATTTGAGAAAATTCAAATTGTAAATCCTGATTTGTTTTGGCAGTCTGAGAGTTGTATGTTGAGTTGTTTTTTTGTGGAGGACATCTTCAGTTTTGCAGGATTTTTGGAGAAAGCATGGCACTTGAGACAAAACACACTATATCCTATATAATTGTATTTGAATTCCTCTTGTTTCTTTGTTTACATTGCGTACAGCTTGTGTTATATTACGTTTTATTGTATTTTCTTGTATTTTCTTTTTCTTGTGGCCATCTTGGTCTATATGTCATTTGTCAAGTAATTGGTCAAGTATATTATTATATACAGACCTACAATGTAATTGGTCAAGTATATTATTATATACGTATTGTATTGTAAGCCCATATGGGCTGGGCATACACCTGTATGTAAGACACGAAAATAAAAAACATCAAATCAAATCAAAATATACACAATACAAATACATACACGAACACACATGGATGCACACACACACACAGTACAACGCCACACAGACACACACCAGGCAGTGCTGTGGATGCGGCGCTCTTAAATTGAGTTTCAATAACATTAACATCATCCCAGTGTTTTCCCTGCCATTTAAGACTAGAGTTTTTGAACTTTGAAATATGGAGGGGAAGTATTTTTTTGAATATACAGATCAACTTAAAACACCTACCTAATAATAGATTTTTAGATTAGCTTGCGGCAGTGTATCTGTTTCATTACCTAGGTACGCGCCACTCTGAATAATGTTAACGTTTACGTGTAAATAATCACGCATCTGGAAATCGGTATCGTTCGTCTCTGTGACCCCTCTGTTTTGTTTGGACTCTCGGGGTTTGGAGAGTATTGTATTCCTTGGCGTAGGCTGCGCGGGTCATTTCCTTTTCATTATGCCTAATGAGTAGTTTAATTTTTATAGACTATAAGGTCAATGAAGAGGGAAAACTCTTGTAAGTTCAGAGTTTGCCTTTTGTCTCTCGATAGCATAATAATTACAACAATAAAGCCTAATGATGAATAAAGCTTTGTGATAAAGACATCATTAGTTGATGATAACCGCTTGAAGAAGGCACATAACAGCCCCCCCAGAGACGGCACCTAAGCCCTCCAGAAAGCCAGGGGGAAACCCTGCATCATACCGATCTGTACATTGTTGATTACACTACTCTCAGACCCATTACGTTACGCCCATGCAGTGCTAACTCCCAGGGCCGCAGGGGGCCAGTGGATAAGCCCTGCCTGGTGATGTGTGTCTAACCCTGTTCAATGCCCCGCTATACCAAGACCAACCTCTCATCATTATCCTCTCGTCCTGAGAGCTTCCCTTTTGATATGGATCCCAGCTCAAAGAGAGAGAGACTAAAGAGAAACACGGGGATAGAGGGATGGAGAGAGATGGAGCAACGGATGTTGCGAGGGATGGGAGTCTTGATGAGAATTGATGAAATCAAAAGTGTGTGTGCACATCATAGCTGTGTGTACCTTTAACGGTAGAATATGACTCAGAGTTTTATGAGGCTGGACTCTATTTGATTAAATCAATAGATGGAAATCAGATAGTGTGCGTGTGTGTTGCGCATCATAGCGCTCTGTACCTTTTGACGGTAGAATATGACTCACTGAGTTTCATGAGGCTGGACTCTTAATTGATTAAATCAATAGATGGAGATAAGATTGTGTGTGTGTGTCTTGAGTGAGTAGGATGAGTCACTGAGTCGTGAGGACGGAGTGAATGATTGAATCTTTGTTATAATGTCACGCTGCTGTCTCTCTCTCTCATTCACTCACCCACCTATGTCTCTATTCCTCTCCCGTCAGTCTCACTCTCTCTATCTCCATACCTCCTAATCTCTTTCTCTCTTATCCATCTACTACTATATATAGTATATATCGGGCTCCTGTGCTCTCTCTCTGTCTGTGCTCTCTCTGTCTGTCTCTGTCTCTCTCTCTCTCTCTCTTTCTCTCTCTGTCATGCTGGTAATGGAGACAGTGTATAAACAGGTTGGAAGGTTGTGGGTCAAAGGTCGTGTCCTCAGACGGAGCTGGTAGGACCAGAGGGAATCGTTCACATTATGCTGTAATACCTACGAGGCCTCTGGAGACCCCGCCCCCCTCTGTTGTGGAGATGACTGAAGAGGAAGGAACAGAGCGAGAGAGGATTGATAGAGAGAGAATAATAACATGAGTGAAAGGAACCAGGAAGACGTGTAGAGAGAGACGAGAGAGTTTTGGAACGAGATGAAAAGAGAGGGAATAGAAAACAATAGGGAAATGGGGATCTACCAGTACTGGTGCTGGGTATTGGTACTGTGTGAATACCTTATAGTGCTGGTGAATATACTATATACTAGGGATGCTCGATATTGGCTTTTTTACCTATACCGATATTGTCCAACTCTTAATTTCCGATACCGATATCAACCGATACCGATATATGCAGGGTCCCCCCCCCCCAAAAAAGGGAATAATTTCAGGTAATTAACATTACATCTCTTGTTGTGGAATTAACACAACATTATGCATACTTTTGACAATAAATAAAATCAGAATTTGTTCTTACTTGCTTGCCTGGGTAAATAAAGGTTATAGAAATGTAAAAAAAAATAAAAAAAAATTTTTTTTAAACCGATACAGATATTTTCCGATATCACATTTTAATGCCAATATCGGTAGGCCGATAATATCGGACATCCCTACTATATACTAATATAATATATCAGATGGGCTTTTTAAGATTGGGGGATAATCCCTTAATTAAAAGATCTTTTGAAATGAATGAAAATGATTGGTACTGTATGGACCGATGAAGAAAGGAGGACTGGGCTTGTTCAGTCCCTCACACCGTGTCAAACTAAGTGGAATTGGCGAGTGATCCGGCCAGGCAGCAGGGATCCCTGCCGCTGAGAGCTTCTAACGAGGCCAATCGCTGCACCGGCAGCAACTCTCCTTCCGCCTTCTATCACCATATCAGATACATCTGTGCCACACGCCGCCCGCCGCGCAGAAGCCAATTTGCACCTTGTGAAGAAGGGGGGCATGTGATGAGGTGTGGTGTGAACCGGAATGGACTCGGTCTTATCTAAAGTGGTTGGAGGATTAATTTGGAGTCGGTGTTGATCTGTTTATGTGTAAGTGGATGAGAGGAGCATACATTGTATAATGCCTGTGTGGTAGAATTACCATACTGCATGATAACAGATGATGCTGGATGATAATGGATGGCATTATTACACACACAATCGTATCGTATAATTTAGCAAATTCTCCCTCTTTGTGTTGTCGTCATGCATATTCACACACACACACTCACACACACGCGCACACACACACACACACACACACACTGCCAGCTGTTCCCCCCCTCCCCCCTCTGTCTCTCCAGGCACATGGATGAGTTGGAATGTGCACACATCTCCCTAGCTCCAGACTCTCCCCTACTATTACATAAGTGCCATGCAGAGGCTTACAAACCAGATTAGAACTGCCACACACACACACACACACACACACACACACACACACACACACACACACACACACACACACACACACACACATACACATAGAGGTCAGTGAAGCAGGATCTCCACTGAATGGATTACGGCTGTGGTTGGCGTCGCCATGAATCTTAACCACCCAGTAGGCACGGTTGGGGTCTGTGTCCTGACTGGATTCACTATGCCAACTTAGCTGTACCCGGCCTCCATACCGGCTTTGGTTTGTCTTTTGGTTTTTAAACGATTATGAACGGGCTTTTGTTTTGGTAGATGCCTCCTGCTGGCCGAGGCCCGGAGATGACTCATCCTGTTTCTCAGTGGTCTTGTAAAACGCCAGAGCCAACCAGGCTTAGGTTGGACTGTATTGTTCCTTGACATGCTGCTGCCACCGGCTTTAATATGCCGTCAGGATTTACTACCACTGTGAAGCAGATGATGTGTAGGCGGACCGCCCCCGCAGGAGCTCTGAAGACGCCCACTCGCTCGCACACACACACACACACACACACACGCTGGATTTAAGACCCCCAACTCCACGGTGCTTGATTCCTGAAGTGCGCAGGTCAAACCTTAGGATAGACTATACCAAGTATAGATTTAGCTTCCAAAGCAGGCGCTAAAATCTGTTTGTAATTAGGTCCTTGTGATGCCAAGTTCTAAAGAGCCTGTTCAGCAGAAAGCAGGGGGGGGGGGGGGGGGGGGGGACTGATGACGGTGCAGATTCCACTGGATATGAATGTGCTGAGGATTTGTTGCTGAGTCACAGTCCAGCGGTCGGTGCATCGTTGCGTGAGAAGGAGACGTGAGAAGGAGAGTGTTGATGAGGACACAGAGGCCGCAGGGGTATTGGGAGGAGGGGTATCTGTGCAGAGGAGGGCAGATATGAGGAGGGTGGAGAGAGAGGAGAAAAGAGATGGAAGTAGAGGAAAAGATCTTCTGGCTGTTTGTTATGAAAGTGTTTTCTAACATTTTGGCAAAGTCCAACTCGCTGTGGCTTCTCTCTCTCTCTCTCTCTCTCTCTCTCTCTCTCTCTCTCTCTCTCTCTCTTTATCCCTCCTGCTCCTCTCCCGGGGTGCGTGTGCGGAGGGGAGAGATGGGGAACAGAAGGAAGAGGGGGGGGGGGGGGGTTAGAAATAAACAAATTTAAGGAAAGCACACTAAACTACGAAATAGACTGTTCATTCACACTGACTAAAAGAGAGGGGGATGAAGACGGCGAGTAAAAGAAATGCACAAAGGATAAAAAAAAAAACGAGGAGGAGGATGAGGGGGGAAAAGGAGGGAGAGATTCTGCTGACGCTCCTGCTGGATGACACCCCTTGCAGGAGAAAGAGGAGGAGGAAGGCAGGACAGCAGAGTCGAGAGAAGGGGACACTTTTTTCACTGCTACAATTTAAGTTAAATCACAGTATGTTTTGACTCTATAGGAGAACATTTAACACCAGCTCGGTGTGTATTTGACTCCATGGGAGAACATTTAACACCAGCTCGGTGTGTATTTGACTCCATGGGAGAACATTTAACACCAGCTCGGTGTGTATTTGACTCCATGGGAGAACATTTAACACCAGCTCGGTGTGTATTTGACTCCATGGGAGAACATTTAACACCAGCTCGGTGTGTATTTGACTCCATGGGAGAACATTTAACACCAGCTCGGTGTGTATTTGACTCCATGGGAGAACATTTAACACCAGCTTGGTGTGTATTTGACTCTATGGGAGAACATTTAACACCAGCTCGGTGTGTATTTGACTCCA
>NC_140171.1:32122190-32174690 GCF_963971535.1 Notolepis coatsorum
CCTCTCTCTATCTCTCTCTTGCCGTCACTCTCTCCCTCTCTGTATCTTTCTCTTGCCATCCCTCTCTCATATGGCCTCTCTGTATTTCTCTCCCTTTCTGTATTTCTCTCCCCTTCTGTATTTCTCTCTATATATATATATATATCTGTATATCTCATCTCTCTGTACTTTATCTCTCTCTCTCTCTCTCCCTCTATTCAGAATCTTTATTTGACAAAGTAAAATGCATTTGAAGTAGAGATTAAATGAATAAAGAATTTCATGAATGAAATCCAATTGAGAATAAGAGTTGATACACAGATCGATTGTTAGACACTCATAGACATAAAGGTTATAATATGTGTATTTATTTATATAGCACTTTTCTAAAAACATACTTACGAGGTGCTTCGCATAAAACAGAAGATTCTAAACAGGAAAATGAAATAAGATAACGGATCATAAGTCAAAACGGATAATTAAAAAATAAATGTTAAGGTGATTGATTAAAGTCGACCACTATAACTGATATTGTAAATGGTAAATAATAAATTCATACAAGTATTGCAGCAGTGCTTATAGAAGGCCATAAAATGAGCAGAGAATTTATATTAAAACCTGCTGGGAAAAAAGTAATAGATTACATTAAATATATATATATATTTCTTTTTTTTTAAAGATTGTAATAGATTTCTGTCATTAAAATCTCTCTCTCTATATATAATATATTGATATTTCTTATTGATTATGATATATTTTTGACATTGAAATATATTAGCAGGTTTATGACTAAATAAAAGGGGGCGACAGTGGCTCGGGAGGTAGAGCAGTCGTCTGGCAATCCGGAGGTTCCCAGTTCGATTCCCGCTCCTCCCGGGCAGCGTGTCGAAGTTGAGCAAGACACTTAACCCCTAATTGCTCCCGATGAGCAGGTTGGCACCTTGCATGGTTGCCTCCGCCGTGAATGTGTGAGTGAATGGGTAAAGTGTGAGTAACAAATTGTAAAGCGCTTTGGATAAAAGCGCTATATAAAAAAGCAGCCATTTACCATTTAAAAGCAATGCATAAAGTGCAGACATAGAATTATATAGAGTGTAAAAATAGACAGAATAAGAGCAGTGCAAAAAGTGTAGACAGAATAAAAGTATTAGGGCGTTTTCACACCTAGCTCGTTTGGAGCTGTTGTTCCGAAACCTGGAGCGTTTACCCTCCTATTTCGGTTCAGTTGGGCATATATGAACACAGCAATCACATTCTGTTGCGGAACAAAACAAGCGGGCCGAGACCACCTAGAGAGGGTGGTCTCGGCGCACTTCCAAACGAACCCGACGCGACTCGTACGCTGTGAGAATGCAATCGACTTAACAAACCGACACACTTGCCGCACTGTATACTCGCTGCATGATGACGCAACGCACACGCGCCCTGGACTGTTCCATCAGAGGGGGGAGCTTCGGTGGCCAGTGTGAGTGGCTACAGACCACTGCACTTAAATATAAACATTAGTCTACCTGGAGACTCAATGAGGTAATTGTAGATGTCGCCATAAGACGCGTCTGGTCATTTAGTGGGATCATTGTTTCATTATCCTGTTCGGCTGAAAGGACACTGGCCACCGAAGCTCCCCCCCTCTGATGGAACAGTCCAGGGCGGGTGTGCGTTGCATCACAATCTGTGGGCAATCTGCGCATGTGCATGGGGGATGCTTCACCGAGACGTGGTTGACGCCGGACGTCCCAGACCACGCAATTCAACCGGCTGATCACTTCTTTATCCATCGCAAGGATCGGACATCAGCAGAGTCCGGTAAACAACGTGGAGGAGGTATTGCCTTCATGTTTAACAAAAATTGGAGCGATCCAACTAACGTGAAGGAATTATCCAACCACTGCTCCCCAGAACTGGAATATATAACCATCAAGTGTCGTCCTTTCTTCCTCCCGAGGGAGTTAACGGCGATCGTCCTGGTCGGAGTGTATATTCCACCGCAAGCCAGCAACAAGGTTGCGCTCTCCAGACTACACGACGAGGTAAATAGAATCCAAGTGGCGAATGTTAACGCCGCCATTTTAGTTCTGGGAGATTTCAATAGCGCCAATCTGAGAAAGGTATTGCCTGACTTCTATCAGCATGTGACTTGCAACACCAGAGGCGGTAACATCCTAGATCACTGTTACACGCAATTTAAAGGTGGCTACAAGGCTCATTCTGATAGTGGCTTTGGTAAGTCAGATCACGCGTCCATCTTTCTTTCACCAAAGTACAGACAGAGAATTAAAAGTACTCCCGTAGTCTCGCGAGAGGTGCAGAAATGGGATGTGACGTCAGAGGAGACGATCCGGTCAGTGTTTCACCACACAGACTGGAATGTGTTCCGCGACACAGATAACATTAATGTCTACACGGAGACAGTGCTGGACTATGTTTGTACTAGGGTGAAAGAAACAATCCCCACTACCAAAATGAAAGTTTACCCAAATCAAAAACCCTGGGTAGACAAATCCGTCCGTGAAGCTCTGAGAGAGCGCACCAAAGCATACAACGACGGCCTAGAGGCAGGCAACATGAATGACCACAAGGTGGCGCGATACAACGTAAGGAGGACAGTGTCAGAGGCCAAACGACGCTACAGGGATAAAATTGAACTCCAGTTTGAACAAGCTGACTCTAGAGCTATGTGGCAGGGGCTCAAAACGATGACAGACTACAAAGGCGCCTCCCTCAAACTGAACAGTGACATCTCCTTAGCAAATGACCTCAATACCTTCTATGCGAGGTTTGATGCTGGTAATAACAACACCAGCTCACAAGCCTCGGCAATGGGGGGGGGGGGGGGTCGGCTGCTGATGGAGGCGCAGTGTTCAGGGTAACAGAGCATGAGGTGAGGCGGACCTTTAAAAAAGTGAATATCAGGAAGGCAGCAGGTCCAGACGGCATCCCCGGCCGCGTCCTAAAAGTCTGTGCCGACCAACTGGCCCCAGTATTCACTGACATATTTAACCTGTCCTTAGAACAGGCTGTCATCCCCACCTGCCTGAAGAAGTCCACTATTATCCCTGTACCCAAAAAATCCAAGCCTGCTTGCCTCAACGACTACCGCCCTGTAGCTCTCACCTCCATAGCCATGAAGTGCTTTGAGAAGCTAGTAAAGGGCTACATCTGCTCCTCCCTCCCCATCAACATGGACCCCCTGCAATTTGCATACCGCCCCAACAGGTCCACGGAGGACGCCATATCCCATGTGCTGCACACAGCAGCATCACACCTGGACAAGAGGCAGGGGAACTATGTGAGAATGCTATTCATCGACTACAGCTCGGCATTCAATACCATAGTCCCCTCCATACTCATAGCCAAGCTCAGGGACCTGGGCTTGGGCTATGACCTCTGCCAGTGGGTCTTGGACTTCCTGACTGGCAGACCCCAGGTGGTGAGAGCAGGCAACTGCACCTCCTCATCCATCACCCTCAACATAGGGGCCCCCCAGGGCTGTGTTCTGAGTCCCCTCCTCTACTCCCTGTACACACAGCGGAGTAGCAATACAATCGTCAAATTTGCTGACGACACAGTGGTGGTGGGCCTGATCTCTGCCAACGACGAGAGGGCCTACCTGGAAGAGGTCAAGGTCCTGGCGGGATGGTGCCAGGAAAACAGCCTCTCCCTGAACGTCAGCAAAACAAAGGAGATGATCGTGGACTTCAGGAGGTCGGGGGTCAAGGACTACAGCCCCCTCAGCATCGACGGGGCACCGGTTGAGAGAGTCAACAGCTTTAAGTACCTCGGAGCCTACATATCCGAGGACTTGACATGGACCACACACATTAACAGTGTTGTGAAGAAGGCACGACAACGCCTCTACTTCCTCAGGCGCCTAAGGAAGTTCCAAGTCAGCCAGAAGATCCTTAAGAACTTCTACTCATGTACAATAGAGAGCATCTTGACCGGCAACATCACCTCCTGGTTTGGGAATAGCACTGCACAAGACCAAAGCAGACTACAAAGAGTGACACGTTCAGCCGAACGCACAATTGGAGGGGGGCTCCCCACCCTCCAGAACATTTACTACAAGCGTTGCAAGGGCAAGGCTAAGAGAATCATTAAAGACTCCAGTCACCCGAACAACTGCCTCTTTGAACTGCTGCGGTCAGGCAAGCGATACAGGAGTCTCAAGGCGAGCACAGAAAGACTCAGAAGAAGCTTCTATCCCCAGGCCATCAGGCTGCTAAACGAACAATGAATGAACACTACACAACAACAACCACCAAACGCACATAGCACACACATCCACACGCACACACTCACTTTAAACAAACACACTGTAGCACCCACTCCACACACTTATAGCACACACCCACTTTAAACAAACACACTGTAGCACCCACTCCCCACACTTTATATTTATGGATGAAGGATTGCACTACAACTCGTACACCTTACTGTAAATTGTACCTAAAATTGTACCTCATCCCATTTCTGCTTTGCACTAGATAGTACTGTACATTAGTACACTGCATAGTATTGTGTATTGTATATTATATGGTAACTCAGAACATTGTACATATGTCTATACCGAACACTGTGACCTCATTTTCTTCTTCTAAATTCATGCTATATTATGTTATTATGTTATTTGATACTATCTTGTCTAGCACAGTCTCTGGAGCGTAACAGTAAGAAGCATTTTGTATGAAAGTATTCTGTACTTCTGTATGACAACTATTAAAGAACTGAACTGAACTGAACTGAACTGCTTAAAAACTGGCTTTTTCGCTGCTGAATTAGTTCTGATCGATTAGGAATGGCTTGCGCCGTGTTCAGGAGATTCTGGCGCATACAAGTCTATTCGATCATGTGATGTCTCTAGCACCCCCACAGCCGTATCTGCAACCACTTACATCACGGCTCTCATCCACATTCATTAATTTGCTCCCCCCGCTCTCCACTCCCCGATTTCAATGTAACGCGGAGATTCAGGGTTAGGGGGGGGGCACCCCAAAATCTGACCAATGAGTGACAGTTTGCTCGCGCGTGCGTTTGTTTTGGTCCGCTGTTAACACAGCCGTGTGAACACAAACGAACTAAGGGACAAGTGCAACATTGTATCATTATAGTCCCTGTGTCTCCCTGAATCGGAACAAAGCAAACAAACTACAGGTGTGAAAACGCCCTTAAATAAAATAGCTCTCATCTACAGTACAACATCTACAGTACAACAATCAGTCTGGATTCAAGCAGCATAGTCTATATAAAATGTGAAGAGGTAAGTTTTTGGCTTACTTTTGAAAATCTTTAGAGATCTAGCTTCCCTAATGTCCACAGGTAGGGTGTTCCATAGCCTTGGTGCATAGTTGCGTCCCCGATTTCCTTTTGGCTGTGGTTTCTAAACCAGTAGTAGATGATCGTAATGGACTGCATTTATATAGCTCTTTTATTCAAAGCACTGCACAACCTATACCCCACATTCACACAGACACACACACACACACACAGACACACACACACACAGCTGAGGCTGTTGCAGTTAGGGGTTCAGTGTTTGGTCAAGGACACTTCAACTCACTGCTGGGAAGAGCCATGATCGAACCAGGAACCTTCAGATTACCGGATGACCGCTCTACCTCGTGATACACTGCAGCACCACATGCTCTGCTCTTGGCTTGATCGGGGAGTTTCTAGAGGCTTCAAACAAAATCTATTTCTCATCTTTATATTCTTCACATTTAGCATGCGTTCATCTCACACTGCGTACTCTCTCTCTGTCTCTCTCTCTGTATCTCTATCTCTCTCGCTCTGTGTCTCTCTCGTGTCTATCTCTGTCTCTCTTTCTATCTCTATTCTATGTATCTCTCTATTTTTGTGTCTCTCTCTCCTTGAGATCACACCTAGAGAAGAAGAAGGTAGCTTTGCACACGTCTCCACCCCCCCCCACCCCTCTCTCTCGCTGACTCTCTCTCTCTCTCTCTCTCTCTCTCTCTCCCCCTCTCCTTGAGAAAAGAGCAGCACAGGGAGTTACAGTGATCACACCTAGAGAAAAAGAAGGTAGCTTTGCACACGTCTCCACCCCCCCCACCCTTCTCTCTCTCTCCCTCCCTTTCTCTCTCTCTCTCTGACTCTCTCTTTCTCTCTCTCTCTCTCTCTCTCTCTCTCTCTCTCTCTCTCTCTCTCTCTCTCTCTCTCTCTCTCTCTCTCTCTCTCTCTCTCAATTATGTCCATCAGTGTAAGAGCCAAAGCTATATATTTCGGTTATTGTATTATATGAATGTTTAATATTGATTGGATTTAGATAAAGTCATTGAACCGTCGTATTGGTCATAATAGAGCCTTCTGGCACCTAGAACCTTCTAGAACGTTGGGGGTGATGTCATAATAGATCTTCCTGGAACATAAAACAGTCCGGAACGTGTGGGGTGAGGTCATAGTAGACATGCTAGAACGTATGACAGAAAATCGCGCTGGCCTTGGTTTAGCTGTGGAAAGGATGGATGGTGAGAGGGGCGCCGAGTGGCGGCGTCTGCGGTGTGAGAAGGGCGAGGAAGATAGCGATAGGGGTAAGACTGGCAAAGGGAAGGAGTCAGGTGGAGACGGAATGGAGTACAGTGGGGAGGAGAGGGAGAAAGAAGAGATGGAGAAGGAGGTGTGGGAAACGGTGGGGAAGAAGAGGAAGAAGCAGACGGAGAGGGACGACAGTGATGGGGATAGCCAGGGCAAGGGTAAGGGGTCGGGTGAGAGTAGGGGGGAGGAGAGTGGGGGAGAAGGGGGGAAGAGGAAGAAAGTGGGGGACGATAGCTCAAGTGGGCCGGGAGACGAGGGTGCTGGAAAAGATGTGGCAAAAGCGGAAGTGATCCATATAGTGGTCAGGCTTGAGGGGGAGAGGGGTGAGAGGAAAGTAGGTAGGCTCGAGTGGCCCAAACTCATTGCCGAGCAATTAGGGGAGGTAAAGTACGCGAGAGTTTTGTGGGATGGGAATCTGGCCGTAGGGTGTGGTAGTGAGGGGCAGGTGGAGGTGGCTAGGAAGATGCGGAGCATTGGGGGGGTGGGTATAAGTAAGGTGGCGAGAGTAGGGGAGAAGAGGGGGGGGGGGTGTAAGGGGGTGATAGCTGGGGTACCGGTCGAGGTTACAGTAGAGCAGCTGGTGGAAGAGCTAATGGAGAACGGGCGTAATGGCATAGTTAAGAGTGCAGAAAGGATGAAGAGGGGAACAGAGAGGGCAGTGACGGGGACGGTAGTGATTACGTTTGAGGGTGGGGTTGTTCCTAGGGAGGTGTTTGTAGGGCGTAGGATGTATAGGGTTAGGGAATTTGTTCATAATCTTCTTAGGTGCTATAGGTGCCAGGAGTTTGGCCATATAGCTACCACGTGTAGGAAGGGGCTGAGGTGCGCTAGGTGTGGCGGGGAACATGAATATGGGAATTGTGGAGAGGGAGTGAAGCCGAAGTGCTGTAGTTGTGGTGGGGAGCATAGTGTAGCGTTTAGGGGGTGCGAGGTGATGATGAAGGAGGTCGCGGATCGGAGAGAGAGAAGGGAGGGTAAGTTGACGTATGCTGGGGCGGTTAGCAGGGCAGGACAGGGTAGCCAAGAAAGGGTGCAGGGGGTTGAAGGAGGGCATTTGGCAGTGAGGGTAGAGCAGGTGGAAATAGAGAGGGGAAGGGAGGAGAAATTAGGTATTGTGGCCTTCGTGGCAGGGGTAGTTACTGGTATGGCAGAGGCTAAGGGTAGAACAGAGATGGTGAAGATGATTGTTAGGATAGCGGTTCAACATCTGGGAATGGAAGGTCTGGACTGGAAGGAGGTGTGTAATGAATTGGCTGAGGGGGCTGCGAGGGACAAGGCTGCGAGGGACAAAGCAGCCCAGGATAAGATAGCAGGGGGCAAGGAGGGTCCCGCGGAGGGGGGCTCAGGCAGGAAGTAGCAGCAGTAGCTGCACTCCAATGGACAATGTAGTTGATGACGGGGTCCAGTAGAAGAAGAAAAAGAAGGTGAAGAAGGAGAAGAAGGAGAAGAAGAAGAGCCCATAAAAAGAATTGCGGAGGGCAGTAATACGCCACGATGCGTCTACTCTGCCGGAAATTCAAATAAGAAGAAGAAGAAGAAGAAAGAGGCTTTTGCATCTTCAACCAGACTGGATAGGACCCAACAGAGGACTGAAGCCCGAAGCCCACCAGCGGATTTGCGGTTTCCACGTTGCGAAGGAATTTCCATGTGTCGAGTCAGCGGTGATTTTGGAGACTGGGAAAATACAGTTTTCTTACCTTGTAGTAGTATTGACAGGAATATTTAGGAAAGTAGATTTAGGACCACTTCTGTAAAGAGAGACTTTGCAAATAAACCATTTGGATATCTTTACTTTACACTGTGGACATTGCTTTTCTTTATCAACGAGCGTACTACTCACAAGTAAGTAATTCGACCAGTGGAGTAGATCCCCGGCCGTCACAATCAGTGTTAGTTAATGTGTTCTCTCTCCTGAATTTTCATAATAGCCACATAACATCTTGGAAGTGCGCATGTCTGTGTCTGTGTCACACACTCTCACACATCCTATTACCCTGGACAGCATGTTGCTCTTGTTGAGCCTAATTGCTATTTCACACACCTCATCTTGGTGTTGTTTCCATCCACTGTAACATAAATGTCCTACCAATTAGAGAGAGAGAGAGAGAGAGAGAGAGAGAGAGAGAGAGAGAGAGAGAGAGAGAGAGAGAGAGAGAGAGAGAGAGAGAGAGAGAGAGAGAGAGAGAGAGAGAGAGAGAGAGAGAGAGAGAGAGAGAGAGAGAGAGAGAGAGAGAGAGAGAGAGAGAGAGAGAGAGAGAGAGAGAGAGAGAGAGAGAGAGAGAGAGAGAGAGAGAGAGATGTGTGTGGGGGGGGGGGGGGTGTATTTAGATCACTGTCTGCATGGGGTCATGGTTTTTATCAGGCCGTCTGCTAATCAGCCGAATTGTGGGCATGTGCAGGAGCGGTTTATTGGATTATGGACATACACACACACACACACACTTCCATGATCTTCTCCCCAGACAGCAACCTCATGCTACCTCTTGATGTAAACCACATCCCCGTCTCTCCACCTACTACATCCTCCAGATCTATAATGTGTGTGTGTGTGTGTGTGTGTGTGTGTGTGTGTGTGTGTGTGTGTGTGTGTGTGTGTGTGTGTGTGTGTGTGTATATATATATATATATATATATTATATATATATATATATATATATATATATTTTTTTTTTAAAGTTGATCGCGAGTTAAAAAAATTGTGGCGTTAATAGAATCGGGCGATAACGCGTTAATACCGCGTTAACTTTGACAGCCTTAATTTATATATAAGTATATGTATATGTGTGTGCGTGTGCGTGTGCGTGTGTGTCTAAGCAGGGGAGTAAAGGCCTCTACATGCTACAGCAACTTCAAAGCAACTTCAACACAACATCAGCGCGATTTCAGCGCGGTTGTTGTTTAGGGTCTTGTAGACTGTGTTGCGAGGAATCTGCGTACAAGTCTCCAAAATCTAACCTAAACAACCGTTGCGTTGATATTGCGTAGCAGTGATTGGTTGGTTAGCGAATGGGGGCGGGGCTGTCATAGAATAATATAGGTCTCGCAGAGAATACCATCCGCCATTGTTGTAGCCAGCCAGCGTTGATGCTAAATAATTAGCGTCACATAGCTGGCCTTTTTCTGAAAACCCAAGCACATATTGTTCCATAGCATACGCCTTCAGTTGATCATGACAAATCCTCTCTTACCTTGACGATAAAAAAGCCTCCATAATTTAGTAAATAAAGCTGTAGCCAGCCAGCTAGCATTGGTGCTATACAAAATGCTATCCACATTAGCTACATAGCTAACCAACTAAATACAATGGTATCCTGAGGTAACTTTAACGTTAAATACAACGTTTGCTAGTCGAAATGACTGGACACACACAGGGACAAGTTAAACATCAATCAATTAATTATTCCAATAGGTAGTTTGAGCTGCATGTGAGCCGGTCTTTCTCTCCTCTCCATTGGAAACTAATGAAGTTACGTTCAAAAGCAAAGAACCGGCTGACAAAAGTTAAGCTGCTAGCAACAGACACTATAATACTTCCGGTCGGGGAATTTCAAATAAAAGAGCGACGACTAAAAGCACCGGAAATAAGTTTATTTTGTAAATTATCTAACGTTAACACGAACCTAAACTAACTTTAGATTAGTTTAGGTTCGTGTAACGTTAGATATTGTAAAAAATAAACGTATTTACGGTGCTTTTAGACTCGCTCTTTTATTTTTTAAACCCCCCGCCCGGAAGTAAAAATTATGCTTATTTTTCTGCTTTTATCAATGGGTTGGTTGAGAAGGGAAGCGTCATCTATCTAGGGGAACCTAGCTACATACGGGGTACAATGTTACATAGGCTGCGCGTTGATTTTGCAGAAGCATAAAGGTAGAGTGTCTGCAACACCGTTGCTTTGTCGATGTTGTGTCGAAGTTGCTTTGAATTTTGCTGTAGCATGCAGAGGCCTTAAGGCAGACAAGACAGCTTGTCCAGACTTCAGGGGAACGCTGCTGCTTCTTTATAGGTGGATTAACACACACACACACACACAAACACACACACACACACACACACACACACACACACACACACACACACACACACACATATATAAAATTATATATAAAATATAAAATATAACATATAAAATTACCTTTTACTAGACTTCACTCAGGTGTATTATTGATGCTCTCATTGATACTATGTTTGTTTCTGAAGTGTGTGTGTGTGTGTGTGTGTGTGTGTGTGTGTGTGTGTGTGTGTGTGTGTGTGTGTGTGTGTGTGTGTGTGTGTGTGTGTGTGTGTGTGTGTGTGTGTGTGTGTGTGTGTGTGTGTGTGTGTGTGTGTGTGTGTGTGTGTGTGTGTGTGTGTGTGTGTGATATAGAGAGAGAGAGGGGGGTGAGAGAGATGAGGAAGGGGCAAGAGAGAAAGAGAGCTGGGAGAGTGTGTGTGTGCAGAGAGGGGGGGTGTGTGATTAATCAGCCCTTGTGTGTGTGAATGTAACAAGTTCCTAACATTTTCTTTCCCATATTATTTCATGCACACTTTATTCATTGTTTTAAATTATTATTTTCTTTTAAGTTGTTTTGTGCATCACTCTGTTTTGAATTTGATGCAAATTTGCAATGCATGAGGGTCATCCTTTTGTGTTAAATGGCTGCATAAAGCAAGCATTTGTTGACTCGCATGTTGATAAGAGTATTAAAACTTGGAACTTGAAAAAGATCCGTTTAAGGTATAAAAAAATATATATGCGATTAATTTGCGATTAACCGCGAGTTAACTATGGACAATCATGCGATTAATCGAGTTAAATATTTTAATCGATTGACAGCACTAATATAAATACATATACACACGATTGACTGATTATTTGTATCACTCTCAATCTCTCCCAGTGTTTCATCCTTGTTTGTTTGCACTAGAGACAGAAAGGTGAGTTCAATACTAGGGGAGTGGTGGTAGCCTCAGCAGGAGATGGTGATATGATGAGAGGTTATACAGTAGCACGGTTTGAACTCGTCTCCAAGTGCCATGCACAAGAGCCGCCACTAGGGGCAGAGTTGCCTGAGTTAATGACATGGAATATGGGAGTCAGTGAGTTTGGGTCATTGCCAGTCTTTGTGGGGTCTATGGTGGATCAATGTTGTGTCTGGGGGGGTCTATGGGGTGTCTTTAGGGGGCCTCATCTACAAAGTCCATCTGAACATCATGATTCTTCTTCTTTTCATGTAGTCATTCCTCACAGGTATTTCCTGAAGAACAAGGTGGTTTCATTGAGGTTCTCCTCATTTTCAATGGTATCGAGATTAGAAAAAAAAAGATAGTTGGACATTGAATAAATATGAATCATTCCAAGAGGCTGACTTTCCAAGTTCAGTCTGTACTTGGGGGACCTTAAGCATAAGCCAGTCATTTGAGTGTGTGTGAGCTTACTTTGAATATGTACATTTGTGATTTGTTTTTATTTTATTTTTTTCCTTTTGAAAGTCCACACATGTGTGTTTTTGATTTATCTGTAAACAAAGACCGAAAATAAACTAAACTATTCATCATCATCATCATCATCATCGTTGACATTTTGATGATCACATGTCCTTGTTTTCAGTCTTTCATACAGTACAGTATCTACTAGTTCCCCCTCTGAGGAGAGGAGAGAGGACTCTGTCATACAGTACAGTATCTACTAGTTCCCCCTCTGAGGAGAGGAGAGGGGACTCTGTCATACAGTACAGTATCTAGTAGTTCCCCCTCTGGGGAGAGGAGAGGGGACTCTTTCATACAGTACAGTATCTAGTAGTTCCCCCTCTGGGGAGAGGAGAGGGGACTCTTTCATACAGTACAGTATCTAGTAGTTCCCCCTCTGGGGAGAGGAGAGGGGACTCTTTCATACAGTACAGTATCTAGTCAGTGATATCTAGTATCCCCCCCCCCCTACAGGACAGAGATGCTACAGAGCAGCAGGCCAACATATCCATTGAGCCGCAGCCCTGGCAGGTGCCTGTCTCCATGGCAACCATTTCCGAGGATTTGAGGAACTCGTAGCGATGTTGGGGGAGAAACTGATAACGAGCATGTGGCTCACTGCTAGGTTACACTCCATCTGTGTGTCTGTGCACTAGTTTCACACATGTCTTAATTCTCTCTCTCTCTCGCTCTCTCTCCCCCCCCCCCCCCCCCCCCCACACCCCGGATGGTTTTGCCAGAAGGCCATGTTGTTCAGCGTTGTACCTTGAAACTATTAATTTAATTCTATACCCTATACCCCCCCCCCTCTCTCTCTTCAAAATAGCTGCAAAAATCTCCCCGGCCCTTTGATGACCTTGTTCCCAGCGTGCAGTCTCTCATGTGCACTAGTACGTCATCGGTAGCTTACAGTATAATCCAGTATAATGACACTATCATGAAAAAAAAATAAAAAGTTCCGTCTAAGAAATCCAAAGGGAATACTTTTTTTTTTTCATACATCTTTCTTTCTCTCGAGTAAAGACTCAAGTGAAGTGAGCGTTCTGGGTTTGTCACGTGTTTCTCATGTATTTGTGACGTTGTGTTAAAGCTCTCAGGGCCTTGTCTGGCCCGGTTGTGTCAGGCTCATACCCTTCTGGGCACCTTGCTACGTCACAGGCGGGAGCCTGGATGGTGGCATAGCTGGCAGACCTTATCTACAGACAGACGGAGAGAGGGAGAAAGGGAGAGAGAGAGAGAGAGAGCAAAGCAATTATTTGTGAACACACAATGTTTGTTTCTTTGTTTGTGTGAATAGAATAGAATCTCTAATAATAAGTACATTGTTACATATACCAGGAATGTGCATTTAACCCTTCAATCCTAACTATATTTGGGAGGAGTAGGCAGTTACATTTAGTCATTTAGCTGACTCTTTTGTCCAAAGTGATTCACTGTACATGCACAATTGTGTACAACAAAGCCAGCAAGAGATCCACTTCTGGCTGGTCAGCAATACAGTTGCGGGTTGAGTGTCTTGCTCAAAGGCACTTCAAACAGTTGGTTGTTGAGTGTGGGGAGAGTGCTGGTCTAAGGTATTTAACAAGCCCGCTTCTCTAACCTTGAGGCCACTGCTGCCCACACATGCACAGATTTGTGAGGGACATTCTACAAGCTGATAGAATGCTAAGGTCAAAGGGGGTGAGGGGGTGGAGCTTCAGGCATGTAAACTGTCCTCACGCTGTCTCCTCCTCTGTTCTTCAACCTTCATCCCTCTTCTATTTTCTCTCCTCTTCCTGTCTCTCTGTCTCTCTGTGATGGAGGGTCTCAGTGTTAGTGAACAGTCTCTTCCTGTCTCTCTGTGATGGAGGGTCTCAGTGTTAGTGAACAGTCTCTTCCTGTCTCTCTGTCTCTCAGTGATGGAGGGTCTCAGTGTTAGTGAACAGTCTCTCTGTCTCTCAGTGATGGAGGGTCCCAGTGTTAGTGAACAGTCTCTTCCTGTCTCTCTGTGATGGAGGGTCTCAGTGTTAGTGAACAGTCTCCTCCTGTCTCTCTGTGATGGAGGGTCTCAGTGTTAGTGAACAGTCTCTTCCTGTCTCTCTGTGATGGAGGGTCTCAGTGTTAGTGAACAGTCTCTTCCTGTCTCTCTGTGATGGAGGGTCTCAGTGTTAGTGAACAGTCTCTTCCTGTCTCTCTGTGATGGAGGGTCTCAGTGTTAGTGAACAGTCTCCTCCTGTCTCTCTGTGATGGAGGGTCTCAGTGTTAGTGAGCAGTCTCTTCCTGTCTCTCTGTGATGGAGGGTCTCAGTGTTAGTGAACAGTCTCTTCCTGTCTCTCTGTCTCTCTGTGGTGGAGGGTCCCAGTGTTGGTGAACAGTCTCTTCCTGTCTCTCTGTGATGGAGGGTCTCAGTGTTGGTGAACAGTCTCTTCCTGTCTCTCTGTGATGGAGGGTCTCAGTGTTGGTGAACAGTCTCTTCCTGTCTCTCTGTGATGGAGGGTCTCAGTGTTAGTGAACAGTCTCTTCCTGTCTCTCTGTCTCTCTGTGATGGAGGGTCTCAGTGTTAGTGAACAGTCTCTTCCTGTCTCTCTGTCTCTCTGTGGTGGAGGGTCCCAGTGTTGGTGAACAGTCTCTTCCTGTCTCTCTGTGATGGAGGGTCTCAGTGTTAGTGAACAGTCTCTTCCTGTCTCTCAGTGATGGAGGGTCTCAGTGTTAGTGAACAGTCTCTTCCTGTCTCTCAGTGATGGAGGGTCTCAGTGTTAGTGAACAGTCTCTTCCTGTCTCTCTGTGATGGAGGGTCTCAGTGTTAGTGAACAGTCTCTTCCTGTCTCTCAGTGATGGAGGGTCTCAGTGTTAGTGAACAGTCTCTTCCTGTCTCTCTGTGATGGAGGGTCTCAGTGTTAGTGAACAGTCTCTTCCTGTCTCTCAGTGATGGAGGGTCTCAGTGTTAGTGAACAGTCTCTTCCTGTCTCTCAGTGATGGAGGGTCTCAGTGTTGGTGAACAGTCTCTTCCTGTCTCTCTGTGATGGAGGGTCCCAGTGTTAGTGAACAGTCTCTTCCTGTCTCTCTGTCTCTCTGTGATGGAGGGTCTCAGTGTTGGTGAACAGTCTCTCTCTGTCTCTCAGTGATGGAGGGTCCCAGTGTTAGTGAACAGTCTCTTCCTGTCTCTCTGTCTCTCGGAGAGATAATAAGGGTGGGGGATGATATGAGTAACTCACGATACGATACTGTGATGATGAATTTGACCCTCAATAACAATAATATCACGTTACACGATATCTGCAATAATAGATATATTGCAAGAAATGTAATCTACGATACATCACGATATCTGTGAAACTGAAGAAGAAATGATACCTGGCAAATTGTACATGAAAGATGAAGACTTTATTTCAGACTCAAGGTCCATATTACACATATACAAAACAACAACAAGAAGAATACAATAACAAAAGAAACAAGGCCAACAACATAGATTAAAATACATAAAAGCATCGGTTCCAATGTTTCCACAAATCAGAGGATAGTACCTTGTATCACTTCGTTTTACATCACTAATGGCACCTATTATCTTGTTTTTTTACTCTAATAAACGACACATACATTTAAACATCAGGTTCCTCAGCAGAGCATGGAAGGTGGGGACATTTGTAGTCACAAACAAATGGCTTGCACTAGTCCGTCTTGGGAGCTTAAGGAGGATCCTAAATGCATCATTATATGCTACCTGCCGTTTTTTAAATTTTTGCTGTGCTATGATTACACCATAGGTGTGTATAAAATGGAGTACAATAGGCTCTGAACAGGCTTATTTTTACATTGTCTGTACACATATAACATTTTCGTGCCAGCATATTGGCTTGCAGCACTGGCGCTGCACATCAACATCATCACACATGTCATCAGTGATATTGTGACCCAAATATCGCACACTCTTCACCACATCTAGAGTGCAGTCAGACAGCAAGAAGGAGGGAAACTTTTGCTTCTGGTCCTCCTTAGTTTTCACTATCATAACAACACTCTTTTTAGGGTTGAATTTGATATCATGTTGTATACCATACACAGAGCAGATTTTAAGCAGTTGCTGTAAACCAGCACTATAGGGGGACAGTATGACATCAGCATAGATCAGATGGTTGATAAGGCCATACATCCAGTCTTACATTCCCTTAGTTTAGTGGAGAGGTCATCCATACATTGAACAGGAAGGGAGACAAAATCCCGCCCTGTCTTACTCCATTACCCACATTAAAATGAGCTGACATCGAGTTACCCCATTTAACTTGTATCAGCTGATGGGCATACCAAAATGCTAAAATCCTAACTATGACCTTAGGAACCCCTCTTTGGGACAGTTTATGGAACAATATGTTATGGTTTATTCTATCGAATGCCTTAGAGAGGCATCCATTAGTTCTGTCTTCGATACTTGGCTACTATTTCTTTTATTATGCTCCATGTTTTTGTTTAAAGCCAAATTGATTATCACTGGTGAGAATGTACATTTCTATTCTATACAATAAGATTCTCTCCAGCACCTTGGATAGTATGCTGGCTAATGCAATTGGCCGATGGTTGTCTTTGCTGTTAATTTTACCTGTCTTGTCTTTGATAACAGGCACAAGTTGAACTGCTATCATGGAGTCAGGTAAAATACCATGTTTTAAAAAGCCAGAAAAGCACAAAGCGGGGAGAGGGATGACCTTACGGCTGGCATGCTTTAGATGTTCAGCAGTGATGTGATAAGCACCACAGGCTTTGTTGTTATCTAGCTTTAGGATGGCATGTTGGATTTCCTCAGAGGGGTCTACATCTTCAGGTACAAATGTGTCACTTCAAAGTAGTGCTGTCTCCATACCTCTGCAACTTTATCAGATTCACAGACACCATTGATATTTATGAAACAATGCATAGTGCCTCTTTAAAACACACTGACAGCAACTTTATTATTATTAACTATTAATTATGTCCCCAACGGAAGACTTTACCATCTGCAATAAAAATATATATATACAGCATCTGTTCACCTCGTTCCAATCACTTCTATTGCAGTAAAATGGGATTGTCAAGCAAACCTTTTTATTTATTTAAAAAAAAATGACATTGATACTTGGCACCAGTGTATCAATAATGTGTCGCAATAGGAAGTACAATGATATTTCGCAGCATAATTATTTTATCCCACCCCTAGTGTCAGTGTCTGTCTGTGTGTGTGCGTGTATAAGAATGTGTTGGGTAGGTGGATGCATTGTGTGGTCGATAAATTATGTTCTGAAGTCTTTATTAATACCAGTTGAGGACACAGAGAGCAAGCTCTTATTTCCAGCAGTGCCTTGCTGGACTAGATTAACAAAAGGCCAATGAAATTCAGACAATAAATAAAGGAAATGTGGACTGGTGCCCGAGTGCTGCAGAACAACAATAAACCATAATACTGAGTACTGAAGGTCAGTGTGTGTGTGTGTGTGTGTGTGTGTGTGTGTGTGTGTGTGTGTGTGTGTGTGTGTGTGTGTGTGTGTGTGTGTGTGTGTGTGTGTGTGTGTGTGTGTGTGTGTGTGTGTGTGTGTGTGTGTGTGTGTGTGTGTGTGTGTGTGTGTGTGTGTGTGTGTGTGTGTGTGTGTGTGTGTGTGTGTGTGTGTGTGTGTGTGTGTGTGTGTGTGTGTGTGTGTGTGTGTGTGTGTGTGTGTGTGTGTGTGTGTGTGTGTGACCATGTACTTGTGTGTGTGTGTGACCATGTACTTGTGTGTGTGTGTGTGTGTGAGACCATGTACTTGTGTGTGTGTGTGTGTGTGTGTGAGACCATGTACTTGTGTGTGTGTGTGTGTGTGTGTGTGAGACCATGTACTTGTGTGTGTGTGTGTGAGACCATGTACTTGTGTGTGTGTGACCATGTACTTGTGTGTTCTGGAGAGAGTTGACCGGTGGTTCTCAAGCTTTTCCGTCTCGAGGACCCCAAAACCGATACAGATTGGGCCACAGACCCTCATTTGATAAGGTTTCTGTCTCTGGAACCCTATCTGAGGAGATTTGTATTTGTTGGATATGATCAAGTAATTCCATGTCTGTAGTTGAGGAGATGAAACAGTGGAGTGAAACCTGTGATCAAAATAGTCACTTGTATTCTCTCATTGCCTTGGGCTGACTTCTAGTGAAAGAAATAGGGAAATTAAACTTCCCCATTTTCCTGGGGACCCCCTGGAACGCCCTTGAGGACCCCCCCCCCCCCCCCCCCCCCACCCCCCCCATTGAGAACTGGTGCAGGCTGACGACAGGAGAGACACATGATGTATACCAAGGACATGCTAATGACATGGTTTATTATTCTCATAATGAACTGACCTGCTTGGTGGTGTGTGAACAAACTGGGGTTAACTTTGCTGTGCTGTATTACCATATTCAATGAGATGGTATTTGTGTATGAAGCCAAGGTCACGCTGAGAATATGCCCCTTTTGTTTTATGTGTCGTGATACTTACGCATCGGAATAGAGAGGTTTCGACCTACCGATGACACGCATGGAGTTCAAAATAGCCTGGCTTCTAGTTGCTACAGCAATAGGGGCCTTCAGTATTCATGTCACTTTGTTTACTGCAAAACAATACTGCTGGGATTCTGTTTTCACCTTGCTGGCTAAACGGAAAACTTGGGTCAGCTGGGATACAGTATGTAGTTCCAAATCAAGAGGCCACATGGTCAGATATTTGATTGTTTGTAATGAGAACTGTGTAGACTCAAACCATATTAAATTACACGGAATAAGCACTTAATTGAATGCTTATAGAGGTACAGTATATAACCGTAGTCACATTATGGTTATAGAGAGGACCGCTTGGACTCGACCAATTCATGACGTGATTATTCCACCTAATTTAACATGGTTTTGAGTCCACAGTCCTCAGTCCAAACAATCGAATATCTTACTACTGAGTTGACATTTAAAGCTAGAACCTCTAATGCCGTTTGGTATTGCATTTTGTTTACATTCTTTGTTTTGGTCTGGGATTGGAGTTTAGTAACGTATTATAGTGTGAATGTGTCCAGACCTCTCTTGGCAGAGCCTGAGGTGTGGCCAGCAGTAGTAACCCCTGCAGTTATACCCACTGAAATGCAGCCCAAACATCAGACAAGAACAAAACATGTAAACAAAGAGCAATACCAAGCAGGGCTCTTTTGCCTAGAGGTTGCTGTTTGACAGTATTACAGATTCTACCTTTAAGGAATCTCTTATTGTATCCCATATTGCAGACGTGTTCAGATGAAGCTAGCCCTAGCAAACCCAACTTGCCCTGTTGTGCAAAAGTCTAAACAAAAGGATTTAAAGGAACGAATGAACATTATCAGCGAGAAAATTAAACATGTTGAATTATTTTAGTATTAACAATTATTATGTTGAGTATTCATATACAGTACAAAGCTTGAAAAGATAAATCCTTTTGATATGTTGCTAGAACAATGAATGTCAGATGTATTTTTTTAATCATAAGAATTCCCACAGCATGTTTTGATCATTTCAATGCTCCATTTCAGTCCAACGTTGAGAACAAAATGAATGAATATGACCTCTGTTCATGTTTTTATTGTTTTATTGTGGATCCCTATTAGTCTACACACCAAGGTGAGACTACTCTTCCTGGGGTCCAAAAATGTAAAATACAAACACAAAAATGTTTTAACTAAAAAATATAAAACCACAAACATGGAAGTACTCACAAGAAAACATCACAACAAACAAAACAAGTGAATCAAAGCTCACTTTATTCATAAGTCAGATATCACAATTCTCCAACCATAGAATACAGATTTCATAATCAGTCCATAAGAACAAAACAGATCAAATCGTTTATATGATTTTAACTCATAATATAGCATAACTTTATATTTCCATACTAATTCCCATAATAAGTCAATGACCAAAATGTATCTCGTTATTCCTGAGTGCAATTTTTTACTTTTTTTTTTAAACATAAAAGTGTTCCTTACCATAGTTATATTTCTCGGCTATTCCAATAAGCAACTGCTCTATACATTACCGTCTTTTTCAGAGCATTTGTTTTTGGTAGAGAGAGGTAAAGTAAAGCATGAATCTATGAATGTTGTCATGAATGTTAAGGTGGCCTTTTATTCCTCCAGTCTGATATTCCATCACCATTATTTTTCAGTCATGTTTTCAGCCCTGACGTGGTGTTTCTTCTTGTGTGTTTTCTTGTAGAAAGTGAGTGAGAAGGTGGGCGGCGCGGAGGGAACGAAGCTCGACGATGACTTCACGGAGATGGAAAAGGCAAGATTCCACGTTCTCTTTCCTCTTAGAATAGTGAATGTGAAAATGATGTGAAAAACACCAAAGATTTTTTTTTACCAAAGGCACTTATTTGAGAGCACATTGAATTAACTGGTCTTACACAAAGTGCCATGCATGTGAGCCACCACTAGGGGCAGAGTGGCTAACCATGAGTGAGTGCTGGTTGTAGAGATGAGATCTAAAATAGAGGGAGAAAAAGGCTTCGGGAGGAAAATGGATTTTGCCTTTTGATACCTTTTAATGTGTGCGCTTGTGCATACATGTAGCATAAACATGTATGATGACTACGAGGTTGTTATGAGTGAATGAATGCTGATTTCAACATAAATATGGCTAACAAAGGAAATCTATGCTGCGCATGCATCCATTTTACATTCATACGTGTGTCTGTGTGTGTCTCTCTGTGTGTGTGCGTTGATGTGGATTTGAGGTCCTTGTGTAAGCGAATGCTGATTCCTACATAGAAATGGCCTCTGAAGAAAAAGGTGTGCATGTGTGTGCGTCCATTCTATTTTACGTCCATGCATCCGTGTGTGTTCTGCTGTACATGTGTGTGTGTGTGTGTGTGTGTGTGTGTGTCAGCGGGTTCTAGCTGAGCACAGAGCCAGATGGAGAGGCTGAGTCGCTCCCAGAGATCTGGCGTTTCTCATCACACTCAAGTGGGGGGGACACCAAAAGCAATATCTTACCCAGCTGTCAGCTTTTGTGCGTCTCTCTCCATCTCTAAGCAGGAACGCAGAACAAAGTGAAATATTGTTTTACCCAGGGACAGATTCATAGCTCCTACCACTCCTTTTGATTGCTGTTGTTGTCCAACACTAGATCTCATTCACTCCCTATTAATTCTCACGGTCCGTCTCCATCAGGGCCGCGGGAAGTCCGCGGGAAGTGGGGGTGCTGAGATAAGTGATATAATAATAACGTCATAGGTTTACCACTCTGGTAAACCAACACTCTCGTTCACTAGAGGAGACCACTGCCCAACTCCGCGCTCTCACGCTCAGCTCTGCGGAGCGTGCGAGACAAACAATGTAACCGTTTTGATGCATACATCACAGCCCAGCCTACCCCACCTGTTGCGCCCCCGTACCAGAACGCTACGACGGGGACGTCTCTAAATGTCGTGCCTTTATTTTTCAATGTTCACTGGTATTCGGACAACAGCCGCACACTTCCAAAGTGATACATCTAAAATCGCGTACCTGTCGGATCTGCTCAAGGGTCCTGCGTTAGAATGGGCGACAGGCAGCTCTCCACTTCAGTTAGTCCTCCCTCTGCAATTCGTTCCCTGCATACATGATCGCCGACATGCAAAAGGTCTTCGACCACCCTCCCGGGGGCTCGGATAGTTTTGCTGGCTTGTTCACGCCAGGGAAACCGCAGATATATTCCTTTACTGCGAATTCAGCGTCCCAAAACTATTCCAGGCTGCGTCTATTTTTTTACCAACAGATTTCCAGTTCCGCGTTGCCGCTTCCAGGCCGCGTCTATTCGAATCTCAACTGGTTCATGCGTCGGCTACACGCTGCTTTAATAACACTGCATTATCGAGACAGCGCCCCTATGAGGATCTGGCAATGAATTCCAAGAGTAGGGTAAATCTGCAGTGCCGCTCCGCTCTGTGACATTGAGTAGCCTCGGTTACAATGGAATAAAAGCCAAAACAACCTTGCAGTTACACTCCCCGCCAGCAGGGGGTGCTGTAGCCGCCGCCGCATCCCCACTTGCCGCGTCCCTGGTCTACATAACACTTTCCTCCATCACATCACACTCTCTATTTCCTCCTCTATGTTTTATCTTTTCTGTATCGTTTTATTTTCCATTTAGTTTTCATTATCCACTTCTGTTTCCTGTTGTGGCTTGTAGAAGGTGGACACCACCAGCAGGGCAGTTCTGGACATCATGACCAAGACGACGGAGTACCTGCAGCCCAACCCAGGTGAGTGAGAGAGGGAGGGAGTACCTGCAGCCCAACCCAGGTGAGGGAGAGAGGGAGGGAGTACCTGCAGCCCAACCCAGGTGAGTGAGAGAGGGAGGGACTACCTGCAGCCCAACCCAGGTGAGGGAGAGAGGGAGGGAGGGAGGGATCAGAAAATGGAAAATAGTAGCGGCTGGGTGGCGTAGCGGAGATTGCGCTCGTCACCAATGTAAGAGTCTCCGGTATCGAATCCCAGTCTCAGCATTGCCTTCGGCTTGGGCCGGCCGTCGTACTGGCTCATTTGGCAGAGTCAGCGGGTGGAAGTCGATGGGTGGGGATTGGACGTTGTGGACAGCGACCCCTGCAGGTCGGTTGGGAGACGCCTGCACAGCAGAGACAGGAAGTGGCGAGGGTAGTGTGAGCCTCCCAATGCGTTACACCTCGCCAATGAGAGTCCGCGCTGGCAGGCGAAAAGATGTGACAGGCTGCCTCCTCGTGTGCCGGAGGGAACACGTGATGCAAGGCTTCTATCCTCTCTACAACCGACCAGTGGGGGGCATAGTCAAGCAATGTTCAAGACAGGGAAGGGGAGAATTGGATACACGAAATTGGGATGGGAGAAAAATAGAAAATAAGGAGAAGAAGTGGATAAAAAGGAAAGAAAATAAAGGATTTTCTCTGTTGAATACGGCAGAGGACATTGCTGGGAGGACATGGTCACGAGAACAGTCAAATTCAATACATCTAACTTCCGATACATCAGAAACTGTCTGAACATTGAAGCAGCAACACTGTACTTCAATGCCATCATCATGTCACACCTTACATACTTTATTACCAGCTGGACCCAGGCCTGCAAAACAACTCTTAGCACCCATTCAATCTGCATATAAACAGGCTCTGAAGGTTCTGGACCAGAAGCCTATCCGTCACCACCACTGCAATATCCTGGACAAGCATGCCCTCTTGAGCTGGGACAACATCATTAAATTAACCGATGCCAGCCTGGTCTTCAAAATCCTCCATGGTCTAGCCCCGCCCCCACTTTCCGATTTTTTCACTCTGAGCAGCAGGTTCACCAGAACTGTTGTTCTGGAACTCCATTCCAATTTACATCCACAATATTGAAACACACAAACACACTTGAACACTCAAAACATGGTTAAGAAATAACTACACATGTGAACACAATAGCCCTGCAGAACTCTAACCCTATATGCTTGCCTGTACCTAATATGTAGTATTATTGTTTGTTTGTACATTGTCTGTACAAGTCTGCTGTATATATTTAGCATGATATGTTTTTAACCTGTTCTTAATCAAATCAAATGCCATATGTTATGCTTTATTAAAAAAAAATTGCAGCTTTTAACACCAGGCCCAGGGACAACAGTCGATAATTAGCTTTGGCTAACACTGTCTCACACATTTACTTTTAATGTTCATTAATGTGTGCTGTCCCTGTTCAAATCAAGTTTAAACTGAAACTGAACTGAAACTGTTTGGTTGACTGGACTTGACTCTTTAGCCTCCAGAGCCAAGATGAGCATGATCAACTCCATGTCCAAGATGAGGGGACAGGAGAAGGGGCCCGGCTACACGCAGGCCGAGACCATCCTGGGGGAGTCCATGCAGAAGTTCGGCAGGGAACTCGGAGAGGATTCCAACTTTGGTAAAAGCACAGTAATAATAATAATAATAATAATAATAATAATATTAATAATAATAATAATAATAATAATAATAATAATAATAATAATAATAATAATAATAATAATAATAATAATAATAATAATAATAATAATAATAATAATAATAATAATAATAATAATAATAATAATAATATCTTAAATTTATAGTGCACCAATTACTGCTGCTGATAGAGTAGTATTGGCTCAGAAAGTGCTTGAAGCCACTGGTACTTTTTCATGGGCCAGACGGGAAAACTGTGGTATAACTTTCTTCCATATATTTGATTAGATTAACCAGAGTGCAAATGTACAGTAATATACAATGTACAGGACATTAAACTGGGCATGACATATTCAATTAGTACTACTGGGTGTAGTGCTAATCAGATGTATGTACAGAGGTGTAATATTAATATGTACAGTGATGCAGGTATAAACTATAAAGTATGGTAGTAGTCATACTGGCCTAGTTAAGGGATATGTAAAAGGATTATGTGCAGGTATGTACAGAGTCAGGGTTTCCGTTAGAAAAAATTGTTGCCGGTCTCCGTGACCTGCACGATTTCAATCTACCGGACAAATGAGATTAATTCCGGTCATAGTTTATTGAGCTTTAAAACAATTGATAGGCAGGCTATATAAAGAATGTCATCCTCAAGGCATGTAGATTTATAATATTATTACTTAAAACTAGGCTACTTTTGCGTATACAGTCATTAATATATTCCAAATAAAATAAGTCCCTCGATACTCCGTGCTGCTGCTGACTTGAAATAAAATAGACCGCGTATGTGGGCAGTCGGTCCGACACTAAACAGCAGTCTGTTATAATCACATTTTTATGAGCTAACGAATTCCGTTATATTGGACATTTGTATTAATTATATCAAGCAAAGAACTGAGAAATTTGGCAGAGAGAGACGGCAACATTATCGTGGGTTTGCGTGATGTATATCTCCACCTCCCAACGACTTGGTGCTGGTCATAATGTCCGGTGAAAACAACTCCCTCCAAGCACAACTTGACCACCCGAACCGTACCAAAACAGGCCAAAATTAAATAGCCCATGCGACGAACGATTCATTACATTCGTTTCATCGTTGCTCCACCAAGCAGCCGGTCCAACAATGAAAGCTGTTGTCAGCGCGAGCCGGCCGCAGTTAGTTTGCAAGAAGCATCCAGCTGCAGACCCGCAGAGCAGCTTTCCAGGTCTGGGGACCGCACTGTGCCAGCAAAGCTGGTGGGTTCTGTGGGTCTGCAGCTGCATGCCTTCCGCAAATCCAGCAGCAAGCTCTCGCTGACACAGCGTCGTCATTACCAGACCGGCTGCTTGGCGAAGCAACGACAACAAACGCAATGATTGTTTCGTTCATCGCATAGGCCACCCAACTCCAGCCCATCCAAATACAATTCAAATAATCAAACTGTGCCCAGAGGGAACTATTTTCACCGGACACTATGACCGGAGAGATTAAATATGTCGGACTTCAACAGATTTTGCCGGTCAAATACCGGTAATTACCGGCTAACGGAAACGCTGGTACAGACGGATATGATATATATATTAAGAATAAATACATATACATATATATATATATATATGTATATATATATATATATATATATATATATATATATATATATATATATATATATATATATATATATATATATATATATATATATATACACACAGCATTATTGTACATGCTATCATACAGAGTTATATGGGTTATATGCAGGTATATATCTTAGGTATATAGAAGGATTATATCGATGGCTGAAACACAAAACCTCCTACAGTAGCTGAAGATTTAGCTTTTTTGAGAAAACAAAGAAAACGTTTTTTTTAAAGGTTACCCAATACAATACACTGCTTTTGGCTTTTGGAAAATGTCTTGCAGACGGACTGAATAGGTGCAGATAGGAGGTTTCTCATCATCCAAAGTGAAATCAGAAAATCTGTAATTTTGCAGATACTGTAGGAGGTTTTGTGTATCGATATGCAGGTATATTCAGACAGATATGGATATATATGTGGTGAATGTAACTATATAGGACACAGTAATAACGTTATGAAATGAGAGTACATCCATGGCACAGTGTTATAGTAAAGAAAAATCTCCCATACTTTTGGCAATGAAATTGTATTCGTTGGTACAATACTGATGATGTTGAAGTGTAAGTGTTTTCTGAGTCCATGTGTGTGTGTGTTTACCAGGTCTTGCTCTGATCGATGCTGGAGAGGCCATGCGTGAGCTGGGAGAGGTTAAGGATGCTCTGGACATGGAGGTCAAACAGAACTTCATTGACCCGTTGCAGAACCTCCACGACAAAGACCTCAAGGAGATCCAGGTGAGCAGCACACAGGGTTCTGTGCTTTTGCAATAGGAGTATTGAACGGTGGCTGGCTGGCAAAAAGCAATAGCATTATATCTATTGGAACAGATTCCAGTATGTGAGCAAGCATGACAGTCGCAAGTCCACCAAAACAGACAATTAAGCTGTTATTATATATATATATATATATATATATTATTATTATTATTTTTAATTTTTTCAGAGCTTTGAATAGTTTGCATGCCTTCAATTACTCCCGGTTCTCAGAGTTCAGCAATACAAGCTTGAACATGGAACAAATTTAATACATTGATATTCTTGCTTTTCCAGTTTCATGTATATAAACGTTGGTATTCTCGCGTGAAGCTGGAGAAAGCGAGTTGAACTTGATCATGCATATTTATTAGAAAATGAAATTACAGCACTGTTATCAATGAAATTTATGAATATCAACAAAAGCAACAGTGCGATTCATTTTGTTGTTCAGTGCAGTTTTCAGCACAGTTTTCTCTGCTCCAAAATCGTTTAGTTTTTTCTGAAAGAAAGCTAGCGGTTCAGTTTTAAATTCAGAATGTCTAGTTTCCAAGTGCCATTGTAATTTACTTGGCTTAAAGCTCTCGTTAGCAAGGATATTGTAACACAAAACACACTGTGGTCTCGGGTCATCTTCTTGGCCAGTCCAAGTAAATCCATATGCAAGATATTTAGGATCATAACTTATTTTACTCTGTTTCGTTTTAGTAGTGCTGGTGTTGCTACTATTCGATTCTGCCTTCCTTTTGCCAGCATTTGGAACACACCGCCAACCGGCACCGCTTCTGACAACAAACCTATCCATTGCGAGTGTCACAGCGATACCACCTCTTTAACCACCACTGTACGTAACCTTTCACCCTCCCGTCTCTCGCCAGCATCACCTGAAGAAAATGCAGGGTCGCCGTTTGGACTTCGATTACAAGAAGAAGCGGCAGGGCAAGGTACAAGATGACGAGATCCGGCAGGCGATGGACAAGTTTGACGACTCCAAGGACGTCGCAGAGCAGAGCATGTTCAACCTGTTGGAGAGTGATGTGAGGCTTAAGTGTTTCCCACTTATTAAATGTTCCTACCAGAAGTGTAAGCAAGGGAGGTGGGGGGTGGAACTACCCAGGGCCCCAAGCTGGCTGAGGGCCCTCAGAGGGCTAAAGGGATTGTTTTGAATCACAGCTGTGATTCAAAGGGGGGGGCCCAGAAACACATTTTGTGCACAGGGCCCAGAATGTCTTGCTTACGCCCCTGGTTCCTACCACCCCTTCCCTCCCATGTATAGGGAGGTGTAGTCTGACGTCACTTTGGACCACACGGTCGGTCCACCTGTTTAGGGATGTATTATTGGGAAAATGGATTATCGGCTATTGTAACAATTCTGCCTCATGAACATTGGCAAGATTTCCATTTTTTTGTTCGTTTAATTAGTTCCCTTCTACCACTAACATTATTGTGTAAAAGGTAGTTATAAGGTTTTTAATTTGTCGTTACAAAATAACGCCTAATACGCGTCATGGCCAGCTGATACGCTAGCTAACTAACGTTAACGTTACCTAGCTAAACGTACTAGACGTTAGCAATGTCTACTGTTGTATGATGTCCATAAGTTCCCTGGCAGAATACTTTGTTGGTGAGGACAAAAGTATACAAAGAGGAGAGAACCATTTTAAATCGGGGCATATACGGCTATCAAGCTAGCTAGCTACTAACATTATGTAAAAAAATAATAACGTTATAAACTATACACTATGTACAATGAAACAATGATTTACATTAGTATTTACAGTGATTTAACCCTTATGTGGTGTTAGGGTCTCCAGCGACCCGTTTCAAGGTTATAATGTAATAACTACCATGTAGTTGATTTTATTAGAACAAGGCTTTATGATATCCTCCACAACACATATATAAGCACAGCAAAACTATGTTTCACCATTTTGAAAGTTCTGAAGGTATCTGCAGAAAAAAAGGTACGACTGTGGTGTTAGGGTCCTTCTTGACCCGGCAAGGTAAAACTATACTATAAAAATACTAAATATAAATAAATGAAATAATAATAAATATACTAAACTTTTTTTCAGAAGTTATATTCTAATATTGTTCTATTATAGTCAGAAAACATTATTATCTATGGGTTTCACATTTAGTATATTATGATTGAACAACCTCATTTTCATCTTAAAAATAAGGGACATGATGTGTCTCGGGGGCCATAAAATCAAATTACAATGGCATTATGGTATATGGTTATGAATGCATATAATGTTAGTTAGGATGTAGTATTAACTATATTGAGTGGGCTTTTTTTTTAGTGGTCAGGACTGAGTTAGACCCCGGGTCAACATTGACCCGCTAACAACGGTCAGTGGTGCCAATTCCTAACACAACATGAGGGTTCATATGCAGCGAAATAACGTAATACGATTTAAAATATAAATACAAATATGGTAACGTGGTTGTTGCTTTTAAAAATAGTGGTTGGCTTTAGAGATTAATGGTTATGATCACCAGAGAGATACTAGCCACAGATTCAATTGCCAAATTGCAGTGTAGTTTCTCAGCGAACGAAAACATAGACGTTGTTATTTTGCTACCTTTACGATTAATTGCGAATATTTTCATGTTGAGCTATAGATTGTGGATGAATACGCACAGAAAGGTACACCATGCAAATGTTCATGCTTTATTTGTTTTAAACGAGATGATTTAGAAATGGGCAATGGGGAAATACATTGCGTTTTTCAAGAGGGTGGACCGCGGAGAAACAGCAATGATGTAACCACTACATCTCCCTATTCCTCTGTACTTTATGTCTTGCGTCTGATAACCACCTCTATCTGTTCTGTAGTCTCTCTCACTCCCCTCGGTCGCTGGTCCAACCGACATGACCAATTCATTAACCCTCTTATCCCACTGGAACTCTGGCAACACCCCCCCCCGATGCCTCCCGCTTCTGTCACTGGAAGACCATGTCCGACCTTGCTAGAACGTGCCTTATTGGCTGTTTTTTCTCCACATGTAAACCTTTGTCATTTGTACAGTAGGTCAAAGAGTCATTATGAAGAATATGTTGTAGTATAGATATCAAGCAAAGGTAATGTATTAAGTATGTAAGTAGAAGAATGCCTTCATCCATCCACTTCACACATTATTTGTCTGTAACCTTGATTTACCCAGGCAAGTGATTGTAGTTGCAGTGAAGGTATAGATGCTGGTAACCATGGTGATTTTGCAGACGGTCAGGTATTTTCTGAGATCATTATGGAAGATACATAATTGCAGTATTGATATCTAACAGCAGTCCTCTCCAATTTATTCCCGTCTATCCATTCATGACAGTATGTGTTGAGAGTGGAGTGATGCTGAGTGCAGACACTAGAATCCATCATCATTGTATTATGCTGTCTGGCAGGCAGTTGTTTTGTCCATATACGTAACAGTTGTTTTGTCCATACGTAACAGTTGTTTTGTCCATTCGTAACAGTCGACCCTGTGCTTCTTGTGTTTCAGCAAATTGAACAGGTGAGCCAGCTGGCCTCCCTGGTCCAGGCTCAGGTGGAGTACCACTCTAGGGCTACGGAGATCCTCACACAGCTCTCCAGCAAGATGGAGGAACGGTCAGTAGCACGGTGTGAAACTTTGTTGTTTGTTTTAGTCAGTCGACTACCTTATAATTTCATTGAGCTATATTCTAACTAATTTACTCTTAATTACTGTCAAGCTAAATTAATGTGTGCAAAACTTGTCTCGTCAGTCTGACAAAGCCTTGTCTTGTTTCACCAAAGTGATCATTTACACGATACACAATCTAAGAGTATAATTTAGATTTATAACTAAGAGATTAGCTGAAAAAAATAATTGGTGCATGGATTACCAGATTACATTACATACAACGTCCTCTTTAAAGTCAGCTGGGAATTCAGACGACACTTTTCACTCGGTTTCCCCCAAAAGATGAACCGTTTACCAACGCCCCCTGACATTTTCAAATGTACAGGTTGTGTCTGTGATCATTTTGCACCCCTGCCCTTTGTGCTTCTGACGGTTTCTGTGTGTCCTCCATTTTAGGATAAGGGATACCGCAACCAAACCCAAAAAAGATTACCTTCCTAAACCACGCACCTCCATGGACTTCACCTTCAGTGAGAACCACAATGGAGGCGTCCACAGTGGCTCGGCCCGGTCCCCAGGTGAGCTCCGTCATATCAACACCAGTTTCCTGCCTCGTCCAGAAACCAAGCCCTCGATTGGCGAAACCGTCTCTTATGCCAATGGTTCTCAAACCTTTTCGTGTCAAGGACCCCCCAATAGACAAATAATAGGTCAGGGACCCCCATGTTATACGATTTTGCTCCAGGGACCCCTATCTGATTAGACCCATATCTGTTGTTAGATATGAATTATTCCAGAATTCCATAACTGTCTATAATGTAAGTGGGACAGAGAATGACCTATGATCAGAGTAGTCATTTGTATGCATTCTCTCGTTGGACTATACTGTACCTCTAGTGAATTCAACGTAAACTATTCTACATTTCTCTGGGGATCCCCTGGAACCCTCTCAATGACCCCTGGGGGCCCCCTGACCCCACTTTGAGAACCACTGTCTTATGGAGCTGGATCCCATACTATAGGATCTGATAGGTGGTGTATACTACAGCTCATGTAGAGCTCGGTAGGTAGGTAGGGAAGGATTGTTTCTGGATCGGGCACTCCCTCTATGACCTGTACATCCATCCTTTTTACATTTCAATGCTTTATAACCTTCCTCTACCTTTATTTACCTATTGCATCTTTCCTTTGTTTCAACTTTCTTCCTATAACTTTGTTTTTCCTTTAATCCATATAATACGGTACGGTGCGCCCATCAGTCCAGAGCAAACAGAATACAAACCTGTAACTCTCTTCTTTTCCCCTCTATGATTTTTTGTGTTGATGTTTATTGTAGGAGCAAAGTCCCCAGGTGAGCCTACAGGTCATCCGTACGCTTTTCGTTGTCTCCATGTGTCAGTTTGTGAACTCACACTTTGGGTGCACTCGTTTAAGGGTTCAGGCGGGCGCTGACGTACCGGCCGGGGACAGAGTTTGCTCTCTCGGTGGCAGGGGTCCAACCCCACCCCCCACTCTGAATCAATGGCCAGGAGCAGCCGTCTCGATGCAAACAAGCCTACGTGGCGGAGGACCAGTCGGTGTCGATGGACCATAGAAATAGAATCAACGTCTCCTTAAAGGAGATATAGGTGGCCGTGGATTTTGGGCAGACCTTGGAAATATTTTTTAAATCCTTAAACCGAATTCTGGGATTTCTTTTTCAGTACTATCGATTACTGTCGAGATATAATAAGAAATCAAAAATGTTGCCAAAAATCGCCTTTTAATTCAGCGGCCAAGTACAGCCCAGAAACATTTGTAGTTAGCCCATGAGCTTATCTTTTGTGATTATCAAACAAAAGAGGCCTGTTTTTCTTCAGGCCGTAAATATTCACATTACAATGTTGCTGTATTATCGGGGTGCACATCGTGTAGGTTTAAATCAGGTCGGAATGTTATTAATCTGCACGGCTCGCTGTCAATGAATGAAGAAATTGTGCACTCCTCTTCCCATCTGTCTTTGTTTAGAGGCCGGTCGACCTTTGCCCTTTTATCCGGCCGTCGCGTGAGCGTAGCGGGCGTCCTTAAACGAGCACAACCATTGCTTCACATCTTCACCACCATCACCACCAACCTAATACGATTCATCAAAAATACCTCCCCTGCTTTCTTTATTTTTCACTTTCTTTGCTTTTGCCTCTCCATCTCTCTTGCCTCCCTCTTGCAGCAAGGTCCCCAGGTGAGCTTGAGTGATTCCTGGAGAGATGTCCATATCTCTTCGTTCATCACTCTATACCTTTTTTTTATGTACGCTTCCATCCGCCATTTTGTCCGATGCATCCATCTGATATGGAATAGACTGTCGTTACACTAAGATGATACTCATGCTGCCCTCTGTGGACCTCGAAAGTACTTCAGTAGTCCTGTGTAAAAACAAGTGATGTCCACGCGCTGCCGCAAAGGAACATCCCGGAATGAATGACGAAAAGAGTTCAGGACAAAAAACGTTTAGTTATTTCTCCTCTGTCTCTCTTGTCGGCCTCTTCGGGGTACGTCCCAAACACTTCACTCCTCCCTCCCTCAGTCACCTCCTACCTTCCTCCGAGGCCCAGGAAGTGTGTTTGTGCAGCCATGTTGCTGGGTTTCCTGATGGTACAGATGAGGAGAAGGTGCCGAGAATATCTCCCAAAAGCTCCTTCGGTGTATAGTAGTGACTACGCTTCATTCCCTTGTCTGGAAGGACCTTGGGTACAGGGTTAAGGTATGGGATCGTTTTATTAATGACTTTTCAGTCAAGCTATTATGTGTTATAGCTTTACAACGACCCACCTCTAGGTCACAGGCAAGGGTGTATCCTTTCCGGGAAGTAAATTGCATTATCGCTTGCGATACAGAAGGTTCAGTCCGTCCCAGCCTAGCCCAATCGACTGTGAGATGACTTCCAAAGATTAATTTCTTGAAAGTTGACGACTAAGATATAATGTGATAGGTCTCATCAGTCTCCTCCGCGACACGGAAGCCAAGGCACCGTGTCAGTTTTCCTCTCCTCCCTCCTTCCCTTCAAGTTGGCTCCTGCAGTAGGAGACGAGTGGCAGTGAAAAGCTTTGGGACGCACCCTTGATATGCCTCGTCTTTCTGCTTTCCTAATTACACTCATCCATTTCTTTTTTCCCCTCCTGATTAATGACCTCCTCATTGCTTCATGCATCTTCATGCATCCATCCATCCATCCATCCAATTAATCCATCTCTCCATCCCTCCACCCATTTAGTAAATGCTGTGAAGCATAAAGCATAAAGACATAAGCTCTTATCTCTCCTTTGCTCTCTCCTCTCCTCTCAACTTTGCAGCAAGGTCCCCAGGTGAGCCTAGAGTGACTTGGGAAGAGCTAAAACAATATCTCTGTCACTCGTATCTTCTGTTGTTATCTCTGAGCCGTTGTGTAACACTCCCTCTGTTGACGGTTGACTTTTAATATCCATATCTTCCCCCTTCTTCTGTTCTGCCTCTTTGGTTGCAGTTTGACCGTTCTTCTGTCTAACCCCTGGCTTTCCTTCTGTGCCTAACTTTGTCTTTCTTAAAGGGAAAGTCTGTGATGTCATCAAACGGCGACCTCTAGGCAAAAAGAGCCCCTCTTGGTATTGCGCTTTGTTTAAATATTTTTTTTGTCTGACGTGAGGGTTGGATTTCACAGTATAATAACTAAACTCTAACCCACATGTCGGACTGAAACTAAACAAAGTGCAATACCAAGTGGGGGTCTTTTGCATATAGGTCGCTGTTTGATGGCATTACAGATACTGCCTTTGAAGTTCAGTCTTTCTTCTATTATCAATCAGCAGTGATGGGCCGTCACAGAGCACATCATATGTTGCCAAACGACATGCCATAATTAAACTGTAGTGCGGCCATTGTTTAGTATTTGTGCTTTCATCACAGTAAAATATCCAAACAGTTTTTAGTGCTGCAACCTACATTCAAATCAAAACTGTGACAGATGTGGTGACAAAACCAAAGTTACCACCACACATCACTGCTGCCAAACAAATATCCTAGCAGAAACACTGAAGTTTGACTACAATACATTTTAAATGCTTGTGTTTTTATTCTTTACTCCAAATTGTGTCTGATGAATATGAATCTTATTAATCACTGATCACACCTTTATCCTTTGCCCTGTCTCCTCCTTTCTCCCTTCTCCCTACCTATTTCTCTTCTTCACTTCCTCTCTCTCTCTCTCTCTCTCTCTCTCTCTCTCTCTCTCTCTCTCTCTCTCTCTCTCTCTCTCTCTCTCTCTCTCTCTCTCTCTCTCTCTCTCGGTCTTTCCCACTTTTCAGCCAGGTCACCAGGTGAGCCTTTCACTCCAGAGATCTTATTTTATCTTCTTGTCACTGTTAGGGATGAACCAATATTGATACCTGTATTGATAATTTCACCAATACTTAAATTGTATACTAAGAGCCATAGGAACATGTCAGAAACCAAGAGCCCTAGGGAATGTGTCAGAAACCAATAAAGTGAATGGTCAGAAAAGGAGGTTTTAGAAGTTGTCCAAGATGTGTTAAAACTAAATGTCTTAGTCTACTACTGTTCAGTAAAACTAAATGTCTTAGTCTACTACTGGTCAGTAAAATGAATGGTCTTAAGGGCTCTACATGCTACAGCAACTGCGACGCGACTGCAACACAACATGGTTGCAGTCATGTTGCAGAGTGTGTTGCGAGGATGTTGCGTACCTCTCCCCAAAATCTAATCTGAACAACCGTTGCGTTGATGTTGCGTAGCATTGATTGGTTGGTTAGTGAATGGGGGCGGGGCTGTCATATAATAATATTGGTCCCGCAGGCAGGAATACTATCCTCGATAGTTAACGTAATTTATACAAATGGAAGTATTGATTTCGTCGTAACGAATCATTGAAAAGATATACCGTTAACTGGAATATGTTAGTTTCTTACACATATGTTGGATTATGTAATTGGTTTGTCATGACAAACCAATAAAAAATCGCGAATTAACCGGTGGTTATCCTATAGCCCTAGTTATATGTACATTTCAACAAAGTGGAGCCGCAGGGGACTTCCATAGCATACGCCTTCAAATCCTCTTACCTTGACGATTAAAAGCCTCCACAATTTAGTAAACAGTATCCCCATGGCTAGTGTTGATATTTTACGATGCCAGCTTGTGAGAATTCGTTGTAGCCACCCAACTAACGTTACTGCCATTCAGAATTTCTTAACATAGCTAGAACACACAGTAACGTTAATATAATTACATGCATCATTGTTTACAATGAACGGGTGGGGCTAATCGAAAGGACTGAACACAGGGACACGTTAAACAGCAATCAATTAATTTAATACAACAACAGGTAGTTCGAGCTGCATTTGTGCCTACGACCGCACCACAGCCACAGGGATATAAGGCTTTGTCGAGCTCTCTCTCTCCTGCCGTGAATCAGCAGCTCTTCCTCGAGTGCCTGCCGTCAGCTCAAAAACGCCGAACCGGTAGCAGCAATAATACTTCCAGTCGGGGTTTTCAAAATAAAAGAGAGACGTCTAAAACACAGGAAAAGACGTTTATTTTGTACATTCATTTTACATTTATTTGTACAATGTTGCATAGGCTACGTGTGGATGTTTCATAAGCATAAAGGCAGAGTGTCTGCAACATTGTTGCGTTGTCGATGTTGTGTCGCAGTCGCGTCGCAGTTGCTGTAGCATGTAGAGGCCTCTAATGCTGTTCAGTAGAACTAAATGGTCTTAGTCTACTGCTGTTCAGTAGAACTAAATGGTCTTAGTCTACTGCTGTTCAGTAGAACTAAATGGTCTTAGTCTACTGTTCAGTAGAACTAAATGGTCTTAGTCTACTACTGTTCAGTAATGCATCAGATCAGTCCTCGCTGTCAACTGATACTTAAAGTCTAGGACTCTGAAGTATTGGAAGTGAAAACGTGGTATTGGTGGCGGTGCATCCCTTATCCATATCTAACTAAATATTGTACAGTGTAATTGCATGTTACAACACATCTTGGACAACTTCTAAAACCTCCTTTTCTTTCATTCTCCTCACTCCATTCCCCTCTCTCTCTCTCTCTCTCCATCAATCCCCCTCTCTCCCTGCAGCCCCCATGGACCAGCCATGCTGTCGCGCCCTGTACGACTTTGACCCCGAGAACGAGGGTGAGCTCGGCTTCAAGGAGGGCGACATCATCACCCTGACCAACAAGATCGACGAGAACTGGTACGAGGGCATGTTGCACGGCAACTCCGGCTTCTTCCCCGTCAACTACGTGGATATCCTGGTGGCGCTGCCCTAGGACGGTGGGTCAGCGGTGAGCGCCGGTACGTCGACCGGCAGCGTCTACAGCGCCAAGCAAAAGCAATTCCCGGCTTCAGATCTACCCCCCCCACCCCCACCCACCCCCACCCACATTCCCCTCTCCACCTCATGAACATTCCTGCCAACCGCCCTTATTACTCCACTCAGAGAAGAAGAACAGCAACTACAATAGTGCAGATTTGACTGAACGACTGAGATCAACAGAAGCATGGTGCACGCGCCCAGCGAGCGAAACATGGACTAGGAAAAGTATGTGAGGGGGCAAAAAAAACAAGCCATGTTGCCGTTTTGGAACGCCACTGTGGACATTAACATCACACCAATGGTTAAAAATGCTCAGTTGGGGTTGTGCTATTTTCTGGGGCTTTAGAATTAGGGATTTTGTTTTGTTCCTCATCACACACCCAACCCCCCCCCCCTGCAAATTACCCCAGTCTTCTGTAGTCTTTCTATCCGATTCTGTCCCAGCTTTGTCTAGGTTTACATTGGCTGATTTAGTCCATCTACATGGCTGAGTTAGTCCATCTAGTCTTTTTTTATTTATTATTTTGGCCGTTCTCTCCTTCATTGTACATTGTGAAAATCACTAGATAGCACTTTTTTCTCATTCTCATTCTCATTCACACATATACCAGACAAATTTGGTCCATATGTACTCCATGTTTGTTAGAGATTGTAGGTCAAGCATGTTTTCAAAATGTTAATGTTTTATCTTATCGAAATATGTTTGAGTTGACTTGTTATGTTCAATTCTCCCTGTTTTTTAAAGGTAGTCCTCTGTGGGCATGCATGGATAGTATCTTTAGAGTGACCATTTCATGCTCTTAAGATTCAGTCTAAAGGATCTCCTCACTTTTGCAATTGAATTGGAAAAAGGGTCTATACTGTATAGTTGCATTCATGACAGCTGGGAACTGTGAGTTTCCATTGTAATGACATTCGACCTCCTGGCGTTCAAGTATTCAGGTCAGAAATACTAGCGAGCAGGACCCACCAGAGGTTGCTACTACTAGTATAACTGTGCAGCTCACCTTACTACAACAACGGAAACAACTGAGAGCATATATAATATCCAAAACCGCCAAAAACGTTGTGAAAACTCGGGGAAAGGTCAGAATTCAGTGGCCATTCAACAGGTATTTTTTTCAACTTGGGAGGTCGGAAGCTTCCCAGTTTCCACTTCTCATGAATGCAACGTCGGCCTCTCAGAGTGCCCATTTCACGCTCAAGATTCTGTCCAAAGGATCTCCTCACTTAGCTGTTTAATTCATTCATCGTTTCGATGAAGAGGTAGACACACTCACACGCGGTCTGGGTGACATTTCGAAATCATCTTAAATCTAGATGATAACTTACGACAAACATTAGATTGCGATGTTTGATATATTTTTTCTTTGACGGAAAAAAAAAACTAAAAATGAAATACAAGTGAGATCAATCATAATGTGATTTCGATACCAAAGTTACCTGAGTTAATTCTGCGTTTGGCAGGACTTCAAGACCGCTAACAGGTACCAGTGGCCGCTCTCCTGGATGCTATTCCGAGGATGAAGCTCACAATCGCTGTAGTTCTTTGATATTATTTAAATAAGGAGAACAATTGTACTAAAAGTATGTGGCATTACGTGTTTTGAGCCGGTAATAATAACTATTGAATGAAGTGATGAATAAACGCAACAAAGACAAATTGTGACGTTTTAAACCGTTTTGAAGTGGCGTGAGAAAAAAAAAACTCAAGTCTGTTTCTTCAATATTGAAATAAGCTTAAAAATTCTTCAATGTGTATTTTATCAATGACGTGGAAATATTTGTGAAAAATGGTTATTGTATTGTGCTATAACTTATAGGAATATACCGCTTATTGGGTTAGCTGTTTTCTCTTCAGCAGAAGGCATACCGTCGTTCTTTTCACTGTATGGGAATGTCTGTTGTTAGTCATTATAGTGTTCTGTAGTTTACCTGTCTATAAGCCATGGGATCAGATAAAGCTAGATTTAGCCAGCAATGTTCTCGATGAAACACTGTCAACGTTGGACGTTCAGTTCACAAATAACGGCTCACTGGAAGAAGTGAGTGTACCAATTTGTGAGTGGCAATGCTTTATTCAGGGAGGTTGTGATTACTAATCGGATACAAAGTGCAGCCCGGTTCCACTTATTCAGGGAGGTTATGATTATTAATCGGATACAAAGTGCACCCCCAGTTCCACTTTTTCCTGGATATGTTTAGCTACAACAGGAGGATGCTGCAGATAGGTATTATATGGGGGCTAATGCGATAGACACAGGCAAGAAGGGATAAAAAGATGAAAGGTCAAATAAGGTAAGAAATATACACAAAGATAAGACAAGGACACAGATGTGAAACGCATTTCCTGCAACTAAGGGGCAGAGCGGTTAAGTTACTGGATGAGTGATTGGTGACATCGCTGGTCATAGAGATGCTTCACGTCTTAAAAAAAAGTCAAATCTAAACAAATGGATCTGTACTCTACGACAACTGTGTCCCTTACTGGTTGCATCCCAGAAATGATCAAAGATATTTCATGACTACAACAGTTTAGCAGCTGGATGTGACTGTGGCTACAGCATGTTGTAAACAGTTTAGCAGCTGGATGTGACTGTGGCTACAGCATGTTGTAAACAGTTTAGCAGCTGGATGTGACTGTGGCTACAGCATGTAAACAGTTTAGCAGCTGGATGTGACTGTGGCTACAGCATGTAAACAGTTTAGCAGCTGGATTTGACTGTGGCTACAGCATGTTGTAAACAGTTTAGCAGCTGGATGTGACTGTGGCTACAGCATGTTGTAAACAGTTTAGCAGCTGGATGTGACTGTGGCTACAGCATGTTGTAAACAGTTGAGCAGCTGGATGTGACTGTGGCTACAGCATGTAAACAGTTTAGCAGCTGGATGTGACTGTGGCTACAGCATGTAAACAGTTTAGCAGCTGGATGTGACTGTGGCTACAGCATGTAAACAGTTTAGCAGCTGGATGTGACTGTGGCTACAGCATGTTGTAAAACAGTTGAGCAGCTGGATGTGACTGTGGCTACAGCATGTTGTAAACAGTTTAGCAGCTGGATGTGACTGTGGCTACAGCATGTTGTAAACAGTTTTAGCAGCTGGATGTGACTGTGGCTATACTAGTCTTCATTCTCTGTTGTTCTGCTGTGTTCACTTCCAGTCGCTTGCCTGTATACATTCTACCCTTCACCAAACAATCTGTGAATACGGGGCAATAATATTAGCGGTCCGCGTATTTTATCTCGTAATAATGTGTGTGTGTGTGAGAGAGAGCGAGAATGTGTGTGTGTGTGTGTGTGTGTGTGCATGTATGCGTGTGTGCATGTTTTGGGGAGGGGTGTATACCTAGGTTTGCATACCATACACAGGAAAGTTATATGCAAAGGCAAAGGTTAACATGGGAGCTAATGTGTTGAGTTGTACATGATATGTTGTTTCCGTCTGTATTCATTTCCACTCCGGTTTGATAAAAAAAAAAAAAAAAAGGACCAAGTCAGTATAGAGACTAGGGGGACAGATACTACTGTTGATAACATAAACGGCCGACGGACCATCTTAAGTGTTGCCATTTTCAGAAAGTATTGTTTGTTGGCTGGGGAGAAAAACATTATGATGTAGCTTGAAGTGGCCGTGCATTTGATTTTTCTTTTCTTTTCTTTCTTTTTTTTCTTAATTTTTTAAAGGCTATTTATTTATTTCCTTCGTTTTGTCTTCATTTTTTTAACAATTGTTGTGTGTATCTTTGCCCTCAATGAGGACTGTACAGCTTTTCTCTGTTTTGTTTTCACCTTGTGTGTATAGTTGCGCATCTATAGTATTGTATCTTATTTTTGTAACTGTGATGGAAGTATATACATATAGATGTATATATATACAATATATACAGTAATTAATATAGCAACAATGTGACGGGAGGGGTTCTCTGTGCTGCCACACAATTGTCTTTCAATTATTTGGATTTTTTTTCTTTTGTTTATTTTTTTCTCTTTTTGAGTTTCTTTCATTCCTGCACTGGATTACAAGACAGTATGCTTGATGTAAAAAAATAAATAAACAATCAATAACAAAAAAAAACAATACAGATAAAAATCTCTCTCAATGTAACTTATTGAAATAAATACCAAAACATGGTTAATACCCTGTCCACTGCGTGGCTCTTTTTTCTTTTTTTCTTTTACATTTAAATGTGGGATATATTTAGATACATCGTTCAGAGTTTACTTTATAGATGGAAAACAAGTTTTTGGAACTTTATTAAACCGTTATAAATATAGGTCTGTTTTACTGCAGTGTTTACAAACATTACCAACGTAAACACATTCTATAGCCACAAAATACAGCAAAGAGCTGATAGAATTGTTAAAAACCCATATGTACCTGTTCTCTATTATGTTAGTCCATGCATCGACACTTTAATCCTTGGCTCCAGAGGTGTATTTAGGGCCCACAGCAACAAGGCTAAATGGAGGAGAGGTCACAGCCATCATATCTTGTGATAATCAAGTCAGACAACGTATTTGATTAGAGACTACAATACTCCCCCAGCGCACTTTGCATAATGTGTCATACCTATCCTGTTGGGTGACCTAGGGCCCTCATTTATCAACGTTGCGTACGCACAGATATGTGCGTAACCCGTGCGTACGATCATTTCTAAGCAAAGTGTGGGACTTATCAATTTGAACTTGTGCTTGACTTTGTGCGTATATCTAAGCACAGCTCGGAGCATGCGTAGCTGTCGCCCGGTGGTAGAATATGTTTACAACGCTGAAATAAGCATTGACTGCGCTCCGTGTAACTCGACTCGTTATTATTTTGCGCATATATTGCAGAAATACGGGAACGTTTTTTTTATATTTAAAAGGCTTTGCCATTGTTAAACGTAATAAGTGGAACCCCGAAGCTGTAAGCAGAATACAACTTAAGTCATATGAACACCCACGATATAGCGTTCTTCCCCCTTCCTATAAGAAAGAATAAAAAACGCATTGCAACGAGAACAGAGGTTATTTGTTGAGTGTATGTGTATTACAAAACCCTTGCAATAAATGTGTCTTAAATGAATGAAAAGCATACATGCTCTGGATACAGAGCATATATCGTGTGGGTGATATCATGACTTGTATTCTGCTTACAGAATTTCACTTATTTAGTTTTACAATGTCAAAGCCTAAATCCAAACGTTCCCGTATTTCTGCAATCTATGCGCAAAATAATAACGAGTTGAGTTCTAACAAAGAACGTATTACATGCTGGTAGGCTGATGGAGTAAACTATGATATGAATATGAATATGATATGATATAAAGGTATACTGGTCCGTCCGCGAGGATAGCGAGGACTCTAGTCGGATAGCCATTAAATGCAATTTGAGAATATAGGCTATTAATGCAAAGCAACGGCCTATAGGAGGTCCATGCAGGATATAAGAGTAAAGAGAGGAGCAGATGTGGCTTCAGACCACCACCTTGTCGTAGCCAGCCTGAAGCTGAAGCTGAGAAAGAACTGGATGTTGGCACATACAACACGACACAGGTACAACACAGCTTCCTTGAGAGACGCCAGTAAGCTGGAAGAGTTCAGAGTAACACTCAGCAACAAGTTCCAAGTTTTACAGGAGCTCTTGGAAGATGATGAGTGCACCCTGGAGAACAGTTGGAAGGGGATAAAAGAGGCAGTAACGTCTACCTGCCAGGAAGTTCTTGGCCCCAAGAAGCACCAGCACAAGGAGTGGATCTCAGGGGACAGTCTGCGAAAGATCCAAGAGAGGAGGGAGAAGAAGGTGGCAGTGAACAACAGCCGGACAAGAGCAGAGAAGGCCAAGGCACAAGAAAGGTATGCAGAAGGAAACAAGCTAGTAAAGAAGAGCATCAGAGCAGACAAGCGAAGGCATATGGATGACCTGGCAACAGAGGCAGAGCAAGCAGCAAGAGAGGGGAATATGAGAGAACTGTACAACATCACCAAGAAGCTGGCAGGAAAGTACAGCAAACCAGAACGACCTGTGAAGGACAAAGAGGGAAGACCGATAACAATGGGAGAGGAGCAACAGAAGAACAGATGGATGGAGTATTTTGAAGAACTTCTAAACCGGCCAGCACCACAGAACCCACCAGACATCGCACAGGCTGACACAGATCTACCAATAGCCTGCAACGCACCAACCAGGGAAGAAATTAGGAAGGCTATCAAGCAGCTGAGGAACGGAAAGGCTGCAGGACCAGACAACATCCCTGCGGAGGCACTGAAGTCAGATATAGAAACCACGGTGAAGATGCTCCACCCACTCTTCATGAAGATATGGGAGGAAGAAGACGTGCCAGGAGATTGGAAAGAGGGCTATCTCATCAAGATCCCAAAGAAAGGCGACCTTAGCAATTGCGCAAATTACAGAGGGATCACACTGCTATCAGTGCCAGGGAAAGTTTTTAACAGTCATCTTGAACAGGATGAAGGACCTCATTGATGCACAACTCCGCGATGAGCACGCTGGTTTCCGCAAGGACCGATCCTGCACAGACCAAATTGCAGTGCTGCGCATCATCGTGGAGCAGTCGATAGAGTGGAACTCGCCCCTGTACATAAACTTTGTGGACTATGAGAAAGCCTGTGACAGCCTAGACAGAGAGACCCTCTGGAAGCTTCTCCGACATTACGGGGTGCCGACCAAGATTGTTTTCATCATCAGGAACTCCTATGAGGGACTGACATGCAAGGTGGTCCACGGAGGGCAGCTCACAGAGGCATTCCAAATGAGGACCGGGGTCAGACAAGGTTGTCTGCTCTCGCCCTTCCTCTTCCTGCTGGCCATTGACTGGATAATGAAGACCTCCACAGCACAGAGAAGGTACGGGATTCAGTGGACACCTTGGACGCAACTGGACGACTTGGACTATGCTGACGATTTGGCACTACTGTCGCACACCCAACAACAGATGCAGGAGAAGACCAACAACGTGGCATCCACTTCCGCACAAGTGGGACTCAACATCCACAAAGGCAAGACTAAGATCCTCAAGACCAATGCAGCAAACAACACCAACGCAATCATGCTGGATGGCGAGGCTTTGGAAGAAGTTGAAGCCTTTACCTAACTTGGCAGTGTTATTGACAAGCAGGGCGGCACAGATGCTGACATTAGAGCACGAATAAGGAAAGCACGTACAGCATTCGTGCAATTACGGAACATCTGGAGCTCAAAAGAACTGACTTCCAACACCGAAGTCAGATTCTTTAACACCAACGTCAAGGCAGTCCTACTATACGGAGCAGAGACGTGGAGAACTACAGCTGCAACCATCAGGAAAGTGCAGGTCTTCATTAACAGCTGCCTGCGGAAGATCATCCACATCCGATGGCCAGACACCATCAGCAACTGCAAACTCTGGCAGAGAATAAACCAGCTGCCCGCTGAAGAAGAAATTAAGAAACGCAGATGGCGCTGGATAGGCCACACCCTGCGAAAGCCCGCAAGTACCATCACCAGACAAGCCCTAACATGAAACCCGCAGGGCAAGCGGAAAATGGGCCGCCCAAGAAACACCTGGCGCAGAGACCTGGAGGCAGACACCAAGACCATGAAGATGACCTGGAACCAACTGGAGAGAACAGCTCAAGACAGAGATGCTTGGAGATCACTTGTTGACGGCCTATGCCCCAGAAGGGGTAGCAGGCGTAAGTAAAGTAAGTAAGTAAGTAAGACGGCCTATAGCCTATACATATTATTTAATGTTTTCATAAGCGTAAAGATACAACAGCTAGATTAATGATCAAGTTAGTTTATTGTGCAGGGTTCGCAGGGCTGTGTCATGTGCTATTATATATGCGCAAGTTACTGTTGCATAATGTAGGGCTGGCTGCTATTATATGTAATTCATATAGGCTACCTAATACCGACAACAAAATAGATTGTATCATATGTCTCTACACACATCATATTATACCCGGTAGCCAATCCGTATTCCAGCATGGTTATAATAATGACACACCAACGCGCCAAACAGACAGTGGTTAACGAACGGTCTTTATTAGTATATTAGGGAGTCGTTGATATCTGACATCACCATGTACAAGTCCGCCAGCATTTTATTTATTATCATCCGGGTTGTGTCTTCTTGGTTCGGCAGCGCCTCTGTGAACAATCTCTCAGAGTTCGCTCGGTTCAGTCCATTATTTCACATCCCATGGGGGTGTCTCATTACCATATATGGATAATCAGGGCAGTTCTGGTATGCAAATACGTAAAACCGTGTACGAGCTGCAGCGTAGGATCAAAGTGATATTTGTCAAGACAGGTATGCGTACGACCTGTGTACGCACATGTGATAAATCCAGTTTTTTTTGTGCGTACACACATTCTAAATTATGTGCTTAAGAACAAAGATAGAACACTTTCTAAGAATTGTTGATAAATGAGGGCCTCCAATCTATTCATCTTGGGCCAAAGCAGGAAGATAAGCCTGTCAGATAGCGGTTAGAATGACACAATTATGAGAGGTGAGAGTTTGCCTTCCTAACTGCAAAGGAGCAGGTTTGGAAAGCGGTGTCTTATCTTTTAGATTGATTTGCACCACTGTGCTAAAATAGTTTTGAGCCTTGAGCTGTGAAAATGCAAATCTATACGATGGCTTGCAAAGCGGTTTTCTGACTAGGAGATGTTTGCTAAATAAGTAAAGCGCACAACAAGGATCTTTATTCAGTAAATAGTTGAATGCAAATGCCCATAATATTCATATTACATCCTTACAGGAGTATCCTCTTATATCCCACACACCTCAAAGGAGATGCTTTCCAAAATATAATTAAAAGTCCTTTAGAATTTCTACTGGAGTTATTAGAGTTATTCTACTATTCTACTCTCAGAGAAGGTTTAGTTTATTAGGATCCCTGTTAGCTACTACCGTTGTAGCAGCTACTCGCCTCATTATTGAAGGTTCTTACACACAAACGTCCTTAACTCTTTGAGTGCCACCCTCTTTCCCCATCTGTACTGCCTGGCGCCAGCTTTTTTGACCATTTTCATGATATTTCACGAGCTATTTTGCGGAGCTATTGTATATTCTATATTATAGCTATGGAGACAATAGTATGGCTCATTTGACAGACACTATTTCTAGTCCAACATGTAAAAAAGAGTTTGTTTCTACATACCTTCGTTCGTTCACAATTCCAAGCTAAACATTGCCTCGTTTCACAAAAATCCAGGCTGGTTTTCTAGATTGTGAGATAAAGTTTGTTTTGTGCAGCGTATGCGCAAATCTCGCGGCTGCTCGCTTGAAACCTATATTATTGCCAGGTCAAAGGTAAAGGTAAACACATGACCTTGTTTCTTCACAAAGCCGGGGGAGGGGGGGGTCGTATATCCGACGCTGCGATCATATAAACGCATGTTTTATGATGGAGTTTCGGTAAAGTACACATAAAATAGACATTACCTTTGGTTTAGAGGTACTCCATTTCTCACTTCGAGTCAAAAAGTGTCTTGAATCAGAACAGGATCAATACATATAACGTTAGGTAGCCCTCATCGGTCTTCATCTGCTCGGGCCAGACTATAGACAGAGCCGAATAGGTTGCCTCATCGGTCGGTTTGATTATACCGGTAGTTGTTTTACGTTTTACCAGTAGTGCTTAGTCCAACAAACGCACCTTATCGTCCATAATCATCATCCATATAATCCATTTTGTCTTTTTCATAATATCCAATAGTTCGCTCGCCATTGCATTGCAGCCAGTTTACTATTGTGTGCTCGGGCCAGACTATACCACAGAGCCGAATAGGTTTCCTCATCGGTCAGTTTGATTATAGTTGTTTTACGTTTTACCAGTAGTGCTTAGTCCAACAAACACACCTTATCATCCATATAATCCATTTAGTATTTTTCATAATATCCAATAGTTCGCTCTAGGCCATCGCGATTATCGAACGTGTCCTGCTCACTGCTGCTCACAACGAGTACCTAGTGTTTGGGGGCTGTGGGGGCTGGCACTAATGCCTCACACTAATAGCTGGCCCATGTTCATAAGGTAGACGATACTGCCACCAGGCGGAGTTCGATCGTCATTGCAATTCCAACGTTGTGCCAGGGAGCTCCGGCTGGATGTTTAGAACTGGGATCAAAGGAAAAAGATCGGGCGGCCAGGTAGCGCAGCGGACTAAGCGTCTGTCTACCACCACAGAGACAGTGGGATCGAATCCAGCTGTGGTGCTTCTGGGTTGGCCGACCGTCCATACTAACACAATTGGCAATGTTAGCGAGTGGGAAACCCGGCAAGGGTGGGTCCTGGTCGTTGTAAACAGTGACTCCTACAGTTCGGTCGGGGCGCCTGCACAGCAAGGGAAGGATCTAGGAGAGGTAGTGTGACCTTCCACACATTACACTCTCCCAGTGAGAGTCCGCGCTGCCAGGTGAAAAGAAGCGGTGGGCTGGGTACACATGTGTCGGAGAAAGCATGTGATAGTCTCCGCCCTCCCGGACCGACGGTAGGGGGTAGAGTGCGGAACGACCAGGAAGGGGATTGGGAATTGGCATAACGACTAACATTGGGATGGGAGACAAATCTGAAAAAGGAGGAAAAAGAGAATTATAAAAAAAAAATATTAAAATATCAAAGGATCAAAACCCGAGAAATCTCGGGTATGGCACTCAGCGGTTGGCGAGATAACCCGACTTATCTCGGGTATGGCACCCAATGAGTTAACGACAAAATCCAAGCCAAAGTTGTGATTTATTAATTAAGTCATCTTGATGTCCAAATCCCAAGGTTTACACACATGTTCTCCAATTGTCTGTGATATGGTAAAAGCTACAGAAAATTGATGTCATTATAACATCAAGTATGAATGTTATAAGCAGACTTTCCATCTGCTTTGATCGTATTCTTCAAAACGATTGAACGAAGACATCTGGGTTGAAGTCAAAGAACATTTTGACATTTGAGGCTCTTGTGGTGCCTCAAGAGACTTAACTCTGTGACTCACCTTTCAATTTAGTAAATGGAGAATCGTATTGCAATGTGTTCACTGCTTCTAGAATCCGTTTAATAAAAAGGAGGATTGCAAAGTGTTCACTGCTTGCTTGTAAAATATGTTTAATAAAAGGCTTGCCTTGCATTGCAAAGTGTTCACTGCTTGCTTGTAAAAATACATTTAATAAAAGGAGGATTGCAAAGTGTTCACTGCTTGCTTCTAAAATACATTTGATAAAAGGAGAATCGTATTGCAAAGTGTTCACTGCTTCTAAGAATAAGTTTAATAAAAGGATAATCATATTGCAAAGTGTTCACTGCTCGCATGTAAAAATACACGTTCACAAATGACTCACTTTAACTTTTTCCATTAGATGGACGTAGACCATATCTTCACTGATACAATAAACTGTCGCTCAATTTATTATGACAGAAATCTTTACTAGCCTTATTTTTTGCAATGTTTTCTCAGAATTACGTCTTAAGAATTGTACCACTCAATAGCTTTCAATGGCCAGTTAGTTAGGGGTGGGCGGGGGGGGGGGTTATAATAACAGTTGGGATTGACAGTTAGCATCATGCTATATAGCATCCTTGTGGTTCACACCCACAATCTGTCACCACCAGACTACACCCTCTTCTCTTCATGCATATACCGTAGATTATGAACCCCATTCACCTCCTTTCCTAATCGCAAACATGCACGCACACAGAGACACACATGCACACACATACATACAGTATACACACACACACACACACACACACACACACACAGCTCCCTTGACACAGCTCCACCCAACAAGAAGAGAGAGAGAGGGGGTAGTGTTGTAATGGGATGTACTGTAATGTGTACAGAGAGACAGCGCTGAGTCAGCAGGCTCTTTGATTTCCACTGGAGCACATCATCTTCCCAGCCACACCCTGCCGCCTGTCACACCACTGATCACAGCAAATATAGACTCAGCCTGCACACTGTTTACCGGGCCGCTGGTGACACTGGTCGGCAAACACCTAGGACTGACCAGGAAGGAGCCTCAGCGGCAGGGCTGGCTGGCGGTGTCCTCGGAGAACCTGCTGTGCCAAAGTCAACTATCGTCCTCCACTAACGTCATCAGTTGACTTGGTTGACAAAATAGTCATAGGACCTTGGCGACTAATCGATTTGTTGATTTTCTTGACATTCATATCAAATGTTTGTTTTTCCACATCCAGCTATGAAGAGAGATCTCTGTATATATCGTATGCTTACCACAGATCTCTTTCTTTCAGCATGCAGCATGGAAAAAGCATAGAGAATCTTATAAACACTTGGGAACGTGGTTAGATAATAAGCTCTCTTTTAACACCTGTGTGGAACACCTGTGTCTAAAAGCTTGAAAGTAAAGATTGGATTCGTATATAGAAATAAAACATGCTTTTCTTCTATGTGGAAGACCATTGTACAATCAACAATTATGTCTTTAATGTATTTCATTCTGGTGACATTCTGTACATGCATGCCTCTCCCTCCCCTTAGATGCATTGTGTTTTATCACTGGAAATACATTTCTCACTTTTATAAGGAAAAAGTGAGATGGCCGTCTTCTCTTAGCATGCGCCGACCCGCATATGGGAAGTTTTTCGGACTTTTTGCAACCGGCACTTTGGCGACCCCTAGTGGCTCGGGTGTGCATATTTTGTAATACAATATATATATCGAATTGAAGGCTTATTTGTTGCCTGTCGATAGAGAAGGGACTTGCATTGTATTTTATTTACCTATAAGGCTCAGTTTACGAAACATGCCTATTGTCGCAGCTGCTTTTAAATACATACATTTACATTTAGTAATTTAGGTGACACTTTTATCCAAAGCGACTTACCCGTTTTGTACAACAAGACAGCAGGAATTGATTGATTGATTGAAAAGTTTATTAACAGATTGCAGAATGGGTACAGTACAGTACAGCTCAATACATACAATTGTTAAGGGGATGCAGACCAGAGAAAGACTTTCGTCTTGTTTACATCAGGGTCACCCATTTTCAATTCATCATAACATATATGACACACACGACATACAGATAGACAGTACTCCTACATCTATACATTTATGACATACCAGATTTGCAAATACAGTCCTGTTTGTGATACAAAAAGTGTCCAGAAAAGAGTGTATATACATTTGACGTAGAAACTGTACATTGGAGGAGGTTGGGTAGGTGGGGTGGGGGGGGGGGGGCGGACTGTACATTGGTGGTGGGGGGGGGGGGGGGGGGGGGGGGGGTAGGGGGTGGGTGGGGGACACTGTACATAGGAATACTGACAAAGCCATATTTGGTCATTTACTGTACAACTGGGTTAGGACATTTGTTGGGGCCAGTTTCGAATTGCAGTCTCCCGTAGGTGTTCTTTGAGAGTGTTTTTGAAGGTGGGTAGTGATTCACATTCCTTTACAGCTTTGGGTAGGGCGTTCCACATTGATGTGGCATAATTGCGAAACGTGTTTAGTCCCTTGTTTGAGCCGAATCTGGGTTTTACATGATTTGTGGAGCTCCCTCTGGTGTTGTGATCGTGGTATTCACTGACCGTTGGGAAGTATTTTGACATGTACATGGGTACCTTGGTCGTGTAGTGTATCTTGTAGACCAGGCCCATTGCAAGTTGCTGTACTCTGTCGTCTACTTTAAGCCATCCTAGGTTGTCAAAGTGGGCAGGGGTGAGGTGGGTTCTAGGAGTCAGGTCAAGCAGTAGTCTGACTAGTTTGTTTTGAGATGTTTGTAATTTTGTTTTTAGTGCCTTTGAGGTGCTTTGGTACCATGAGGTGCAAGCATAGTCGTAGTACCCTTGAATGAGTGCTCCTGCCAGAGTCTTCAGGGTATTCTTGTTTACCAGAGAGGAGATCCGGTACAAGAATCGAGTTCGTTGGTTGACTTTTTTTAATACATTGGATGCCATTTTGTCACAGGAAAGATTAGCCTCTAGGATGGAACCCAGGTAGGTAATTTCATCTTTCCTTGTGACAATATTGTCACCCACTGTAACTGAGAAGCCGTCGTCTTGCTGAGTTTGTTATTTGAACCGAAGAGAATGGACTCTGTTTTGCCCATGTGTAATGATAGTTTGTTATCGGCGAGCCATATGCAGATTTTGCCTAGTTCCGAGCTGAGGGTTTTTTCAACCTGTAACTTGTTCTTGTCAGAGACCAGCAGGGCTGAGTCATCCGCAAACAGGAACAAGTTGCAGTCACAAGCTGATGACATGTCATTTGCATAAATTAGGAACAGTAGCGGTCCTAGTATGCTTCCTTGTGGAACACCACAGCTCACTGGGAGGGGGGGGGGGGGGGATAGGGTACCGTTTACCTCCACCATCTGTTCTCTCCCCTCCAGGTAGGATTGTATCCAGCTCACTGATAGATCAAAACCAATTGCTTTTAGCTTGTCAATCAGAATGGTGTGTCGAAGGCCTTTTGTAGGTCCAGCATGACCATGCCGCAGTATTTGCCCGCGTCCACCTCTTGTTTGATGTGGTCGTTCAAATAGAGAAGGCACAACTCTATCAGCTGAGTAACAATGTTCATCAAAGTGTTGAGTGCTACAGTGTAGGTTAGTATATTAGGACAAGTGCTTGACAGTAAGGTTAGTTATGGTTAGATACAAACATTTGAATAATAATAATCATTTAAAGCACATATGTTACTTGGTGACAGGATTATTTAGCTTCAGGGTTTGTCCCAAGGCGTCACATTGCGTTCATCTGCGTTGTCACTGCTTTAGAAACCCTGCATCAACCAGGGGCGGACCTAGCACATTTGGCGCCCTAGGCAAGGTTCACCACTGCGCGCCCCCCCCCCCCCCCCCCCCCAATCAAAACATCGCTGCGCTACCAACCGGTTAACCCTTTTCACTGCGACAGTACACAGAAGGTTAACCCTTTCATGACTGTCGGTTGTGTGATAGTAAAGGGTTAACCCTCCGTCGTGTGGCAGTGAAAGAGTTAACAGTTATACAGTAAAGTACTGCACCTTTATTTTTTACAAGCAAGAACAAGAGCTAAGAATAAATGTAAAGTGCACACTAAATAATTAAAACAAATAAACAACTTAGCTAACACACAATAATAATAATAACAATAACAAACAATAAAATGTGCAAATTTGCTTTCAAAGAAAATTAAGAAGAAACGTAAAGTGCACACTAAAGAATTCAAACAAACAACTTAGCTAACAATCAATAATAATAATAACAATAACAAACAATAAAATAACATGCAAATTTGCTTTAACACTTTGCGTGCCGCACACGAGATATCTCGGGTTTATTTATAGGTGGTTGAAAGCCACTCACGAGATTTCCCGGATTTTTTTTTTTTTTTTTAGCGATCTGAAATCATATTGCATCACCCGAGCCTACCCGAGTATACCCGAGCGGCGCCGGCGATCATTGTGGAAAAAAGCGCCCCCTGTCGTCTCCCAGATGACATAAGGGATTTTGGAATGGACTCAATGAAAATGGATGGGGGAAAAAATCCGGTACTCCACATTTTCCAGTCCACTGATCCAGCCGGGGTTACCAGAGTTCATTCTGGATCCTCTGAACCCCGCTGATCATGGAGTTCTACTGTATCGCGTTGGATCTATACACTTATCGATTTTTTCGAATGGTGATCAGGAATTGGAATATACCAGTTGGATACCATCTGATGTCAGGTAAGGACTCTATGTTATCAGTGTTAGGATAATCAGACTATTTTTTATGAAGTTATAGGCTGTTTTGTGAAATGGACTCTTTCGGTTTCACTGTAAAAGTCCGAGAGGAAATCAACGCGGCGATTATCCGTGCGCGGCCCGAATGTGCTTGCGTGCACGTATAATATTGATCATCTAGCGTTTATTTGAAAACGATTCATAAAAAGGCAGACGAATATCAACGTTGTGGAATATTCCAGTAAAAAACGATTTTCATAGAATGCTCCAGAATGGGCTGTTTTTTATCTGAAAACGGGTGCTTTTCTAAATGCTCTGAAACGGAAATGACGCGATAAAAAAACAATCTGCCTTGACAGCACTGACTGGAAAATAGTCTTTGATAATGCGATGGGCAGATTAGACACAGCCATAATTTAAAACATAGATTAGGCGATATTAACGTTAACATTGGCGCCGATGGTGGCATTCAGGGGGTAAAAAGGAAAACCCAGCGTGGCACTCAAAGTGTTAAAAGAAAATTATGTATTGTAAAATATGTTACACAATAATCAAAATATAATATGCTAAATAAACAAACAAATAAATAAAAATTACAAATTCACTTTGTCTAAAGAACTATTTACATTCCACTCCCTATCATCACA